>NC_055959.1:19805341-19840341 GCF_018492685.1 Alosa sapidissima | reverse complement strand
CTCTTCATCCCCCCTCTCTCTCCTTCTCTCCATCCTCCTTCCCTCTGTCTCTCCATCTCTCTCTCTCTCTCTCTCTCTCCATCTCTCTCTCTCTCTCTTTCTCCCTCTAGCGTCCTCAGCCCTCCTTCTGCTGACCAGGCAGCATGCTTCTTACCCTCTGGCCATCTCCTCAGGAGCTTATTGTTTTCTTTCACTTGATCCTTTCTACACAATCCCCCCCCTCTTCAGTCTGATACACTGTGACAAAGACGAGCCAGGCCAACCAAAAAAGGTCACTGTAGATATATACATGTATGGTTTTTTGTTCTTCTTCAAAAGAAATGGAAGGCATAGGGGAGGGAGAAGAAGTTAGCCAGACAGAACAAAGACGTCTGCGCTGATGGGAGAGGATGCTCATGTCACATGCAATCAGCGCTGGACTTCATGATGCGGGGGGAGTATTCCTGTCAGCAGGCCCCTGTTGCCGAGTGTGTGTGTGTGTGTGTGTGTGTGTGTGTGTGTGTGTGTGTGTGTGTGTGTGTGTGTGTGTGTGTGTGGTCATCTTAGGTTGGAGATGCCAGTTGTGTAAATGTGTCAGTACGTATGTGTGGTTCTATTAATGTGTATGAGTGCTTTTGTGTGTATGTCTCTTTCTATGTTGTGTGCGTGTGTTGTCATGTCTATGTGTTTGTGTGTGTGTGTGTGTGTGTGAGTGTCAGTGTGTGAGTGTCAGTGTGTGCTCTGTGCCCTTGTGTCTCCCTCTGCCTCCCTGTGCATGTACATCCCTGTGTGGGCATGTTTGTTCTACCGGAGCTGTGAACTTGGCACCGCTGTGGGGGCCAGGGCCAGGCTAGTCTTTCATCTCTCTCTCTTTCTCTCTCTCTTGCTCTCCTCCTTTCCTATTCCCCCTCTCTCTCTCTCCCTCCCTCCCTCCCTCCTCCTTCTCTCTGTGCTGTGGTTCAGGGGGCACAGACAGGGTCACATCCCACAGTGTTACTCCATCTTTTCTTCCTCGCCCCCACATTCAGTGTGCCACACAGGAGCCGCCCCTCTGGCACCTTGGCCCTCTCTGACCACCGAGGAGGCCCCCTCAGCCGCGCCACGCCACTCCACGCCGCTCCACTCTGCCGCACACGGCGCCTGCCCGCCCGTCCGTCCACCCGCCCACGCGGCCGCTCCAGACGAGCGGGCAGCAGCCAGGGCCTCAGCTTTAACATGACTCACATGTCACCACTGGTGCAGCGAATGCGTCTCACCACATGAAAGCAAAATAGGAACAGGAGTGGGACGTAGAGGCCTGCTCCCATCTTTGTAACATCTCCTCCTCTACATGCCTGTGTTGAGCTTAATTAAGGACGGTCTAATATGGATGGTTGTTTAGGCCAGAGGTTAGAAAAGTGGTGTTTAGCCTTACAGGCTGAGTAAGCATGGATGAGGTTGATATCAGGAATAGCAGTCTGCCTGCAGCCTAAGCAAGGCAAGGTTACATCTGAGGCAAAACAAGGAGACGTGTCTTGACATGTGTTGTTGTTTATTTTGAATTACAGTAATGGAGTGTGGCTCTAGTTTGCTATAGTTGATGTGCCGTGCTGAAGCACTATTGGCTCTTGAGGGATGTTTTGATCAGAATAGAATAGAATAGGTCTTTATTGTCATTGTTACAGGTACATTTAAAGGTCAACGAAATGTAAAGGTTGAGTCTATAAAACTATAATTTCAGTGTGAGTGTTACTTTAAAAAAAAATAGAAACATACAACAGCAGATGTCAAATTCAGGTATAACTGAATCATCTGACAGAGACCCTGATATGATGTGTTTCTCTCCAAACATGTTCTGCAACTTCTACCAAAGAAAAAAGACCAGCCTCTGTGTAGATTGTTATTTCACTGTTTATTACCTTAGGTGTTTTGATATCCTTGAGGTCTTGGTATTTGGTGCAGTTGAGAGGTTATGCATTTTTTATAATGCATAACGATTTTTTGACCTGGAGACATCTTGACTGAAGGGGGAACGAGACTCCGCTGTCCACTCTCAGGCCGGCCTCACTGATCCATCTCCCCGCTGCTTCACGTGTGAGTCTCTCGCCCCCACAGCACCCAGCATCCAGCTGCACTGGACACTCTAACCTGCGCATCGATTCCAGGCCCTCATTAAGGCCTCTGATCTAGTGGCTTTGTGGAATGGACCATCATTATGCTCTCAGGTGAGAGTTAAGAAAAGAAAACGCACAATTTACAAACCCCTCCACCACCACCACCACCAAACACACACGCTGCACAAAAACCCTTTTTCTCTCTAATTCTTTCCCAGTTTGCCTTTTTTTCTCTCTCTTTCTTTCTCTTTTCTCTCTCAATTTCCCTCATATACACACACACACACACAGATGCACATTGCCTATCTTGCACACACACACACACACTCACCAGCTCAAAGGGCGATGTGTATTTAAGAAGCTTTAATTATGCCCATCTTCTGAGCCCTGTGTGTCTGTGGGTTTCCCAGCACTGAAAGCCTGTTTTATTAATGAAGTCCGGAGTGAAAGTCCTGAGAGAGAGAGAGAGAAAGAGAGAGACAGAGGGAGAGAGAGAAGGAGAGACAGAGAGAGAAAAGAGAAAACAGTTTGGAACAAAGGCTATGACAACTGCCATGGAAGAACATAGGGAAATACCTCAAGGGTGCTCACAGTCGTTAGCCACACACTCAGTCATCCTCTGCAGTCACTGTCGTTCTTTCAGACAGTGCACTGTTCCCTTTTTCCATCTCTGAGCATTAGAATACCCCAAATACCTTGCTTGTGTATGCCTCTGTGCCTGGGTGAGGTTCTCGGAAAAAAAAAAAAAAAGATGCACACTACTGTTGTTCACACTGATCATTTTTTTTCGAGATGACTGGATATCCTTGAGTGCTGATTCATGAGGTCACGCAAAAGGCTCCTCTTGCGTATATGTGATTCATTAGCGCCGACTGGCGCGTTAAGGTGCTGATGCTAAATTAGAGGCGGAGAGAAATACCACAAAAATAAAACGAGGCCTCCGACTGCATATTTACTCAGGAGACAAAGGCAGACGGAGGCAGGGGGGGGGGGGGGGGGGGGGTGCATGAGAGAGAGGGAAAACAGGCAAAACAGAGACACACATATATCAATGAAGAACAACAGACAGTACAAAAGGCAAAAAGACAAAAAAGAAAGAAACGGAGAGATATAACGAATAAGCGAACAAGGCAGCGAGTCTCACATGCACGCCCAACGGCTAATTGCGCTCATTAGCAGGCGGCGTTCACACCCTCCGTTATTCTCCGCAATTAAGAGCCTGCCGTAGAGATGTTATGAGGCAGAATAACGCGGCGGGTCAAGGAGATAAAAGAGGTCTAATTAATTCTCACTTAAATTAACGATTTCACATTTCAAACGCTATAAAAATGGCCTGATCTTGTCTAGATTTATACCCCTCATGGTTGAACCTGTTTTAAAAAATTGTATTTATTTGGTTAGAGATCTCACTCTCTCTCTTTTTTTTGGTGAAACGATTCTGTTTTGGACAAGGGTTGCACAAGTTGGAGTTGGAAATCAAAAGCCATTGTGGTGTGACAGGGGCCACCTTTTCACCGTGATTGCCTGGGTTATTAATTTGCCAGATGAGAGAGGAGCCGTTTCCAGTCACAGTGGAGGGGCCCTTTCCCCTACTGAAGGAGGCCCAGTATGAATGACACTCAGGGCTAATGAATATGAATACATTTGTAAAAATAGGCACAGGGGCTGCCACGCGCGTAGATTGGGAGTGACAGGCACATCAGTGCGTCTGAGCCCCAATGAAAAGAGCCGTGGACTGCAGGGGACCGTCAGCAGCGTGCACACACACTCACACACACACACACACACATGCCGGCAGACACACACACACACACACACACACACACACACACACACACACACACACACACACACACACACACACACATGCCGGCAGACACACACACACACACACACACACACACACACACACACACACATAGACAGACGCCAACATAAACATGCTTCATGTGAGCCATATGCAGTGAGGCCCATACACATATACACAAAAGCATACAAATGCAAATATTATACACACACAAATTCCTCCGTTGTCACAAACACATGACTGCATAGGCCTTTTCAGTGACATGCACACATATGTGCATGTACTTACACTTGATCACCCATACTCACACACATGCTCACACACACGCGCGTGTGCACATGCATACTCATCACTCTCTAATCCAAACACACAGTCACAGGCACGAGATCACACAGGGTGTCCACATTCAGCATGTACACGCAGTGACAGGGGTGTCACACAAAAGGAGAAAGAAGAATAAGGCACAAAGAAGACGGCGTGACTTCGGCTTTATTGAGGCTGACTTTTTAAGAGACAGCAAGCCCATGGTGCAACACTCAGCCCTCTGCCTCGCTCACTCGCGGCTGCCGTTCCTGTGACAATTGTGAAAGCAACTGATTGCATTAGCTCTTCCTCTTTGTCAATCATCCCTAATTACCTGGTTCAAGCATCCATTGTGTGCGAACACTCCTCCAACAAAAAAAAAAAACAAAAAACAGCCCTGAATAGATGAAATAATGGAGGAAAATGATGCTCTTCATCTTCACAAGTGTGATTGGTTTGCGCTTGAACTTGCATTTTGTGTGCCAATTTGCATTTCCCATAGTAACAGTGGCATCCATCAGAGTTACACATTGCAACATGTTTGTTTGTGCGTACAGCAGGTTTTGCTGTCAGGCTCCTTGTCAGACTTCATGTAGCCATTATTCCTCTCCTCAGCGGCTGCTCTGTTGAAACTTTAAAGATGTGGAATGAAGGCTGAGCAGTGAGATGTGGAATGAAGGCTTGAGCAGTTTATGCCTGTGGTGAAGGGATACGGCTGATGCATCGCAGCGATCACACTAATGCTGGTCCAATGGAAAGGACTCATCCATCTCCCCCACCATCTCCTGCATTTTCTAACTCCACTTATCTGAAATGAACATGCTGGTCAAATCAAAGACGCTGGCACATGATAAAATTCATCGCGCTGATTAGCAGGAGTCCATTATTTCTTTCTGCGTGAAAGTGCTAAGAAAACTGAGTACTCTCTCTCTCTCTCTCTCTCTGACACACATCCATATGTTGCACTGTGCACTGTGCACAGACCACACACACACACCTACACACACAAACATACAGTTTCAAACACAGGCTTTGTCAGAGACAGTTTGCAGTCCTATGATAATGACTCTCCCCATGGTAGGAAATGAGGGTGTGTACATTCTGTCGAGAACGGAGAGATGAGAAATTGCAAGCAAGGAAGGAAGGAAAAAACTCCCAGAAATGCAAATGAGCTCATCTGGTTCTCTCTGTAGGCGGCGGTTTTAATTGATTAATTGTAGATGTTTATTTGATCGGTTGCGGCTTGGTAATCCAAGATGCTATTTGTCAAGCCGTTCTGCTCCGATGCTTGATTGGTATTTCTGTGCCTTTCCCTGATCCACTTTTCCAGTTTCTGCTTCTCAGTTGTACTCTGCAGCTAAGGGGTTTAACTGGTGTTGGCTAGACCTGATGTGTATCTGAAGTCTAAGGGTGAGATCTCTGCAGGTGGTGGTGCAACAACAACCCTCCTCCACCACCTCCACCTTCACCTCTGAGTAAGAGTGGTGAGGGAGACGTTTCTCATGTAAATACATTGGCTTTCAAAAGTGTCACGGAGAACAGCACTGCACAAAATATGGCCTCATAAACCGAAGCTTTACTCAGTCTTTTCAGTCAGTACTTCTCTTTGTGTGTTATGAATCTTCTATCACCCTGCGCTAGGTTGAGGCTTTGCCCTGTAAAAATGACTGAACAGAGAGATTTTGGATATTATTTGGCACACAGTGATGCCTTTTTGGAGATGGAGGACAGGCTGTTTTTAAAGTGTCAGAGACGTGTTGTTCTCCAGCTCCAAGGTGTGTTTGTGTATACGTGTGTGTGTGTGTGTGTGTGTGTATGTGTGTGTGTGTGTGTCTGTATGCCTGTGTATGCCTGTATAGATGTGTGTAGTCGTATGTGTGTGTTCATGTTCTAAGAGGTACAGTATGTGATCATTTCGGGCTTGTGGAAGATGGATCAGAAGAAAGTACCCAGACAGCAGCTGAATCTGAAACGGCATCTGGCCCACAGCTGGGCCACAGTCATCTACCACAGTGGGTTCATTATTAGTTTAGAACGGGAGCCGAGAAAGAGAACGTCTCTGTAATATTTCATCTCATTCTCTCTCTAGTTCTCTTTCCTGAGTGTGTGTTTTCATCTTGTCTTTCTCCATGTGTGTAAATCTCTCTCTCTCTCTCTCTCTCTCTCTCTCTCTCTATCTATCTCTATCTCTATCTCACCCCCCCCCCTCTTTCTCCCCCCTCTCTCTCTGTTCCTCTGTTCCTATCCTGGTGAGCTTGAAAGCGTGCATGGGAGCATTTGTATGTAAGCAGGTCGGCATCAGGGGGGCTGTGTGTTTGTGTGTGTGTGTGTGTGTGTGTGGGGCATGTGACTCTATTTGTGATTGAATGATTTCATTGAAATGTCAAGAGTCATCAAACTCCATTCAGCTCCAATCAGCCCCAACACTTTATTCCCCCTGTGGCCCCTGGCCCAACACACAGCCATTGGCCCATATCTCTCCCCCTCCTTGACATTGCCATGAAAAAACTGCCCCTCAGGGCCCCAGACTACAGATGCGTAGGTTCTTATTGCCCCCCACCCTCCTCCACACATCCATCCCGCTTTTACTACATTTCTAGGTTAAGGGTGACTTAATTCTTATGGTATAATGACTAGTGTGAAATAACAGGCGGCTGTGAGCGATCCATCTCGCCGGGAGAGATTGGGAGAGAGAGAGCGGAGAGAAAGAGAGTGGAGCGCGTGCCCGTAATGCCCTGTATATATGCACGGATTCATATTACAGCCGCTGCCGCTGCCGTGGCGGGCGGGCGGGCAGGCAGACAGACAGGCGGGCGGGCGGGCGGCTAGGCAGGCGGCGACGCTGGGGACTAGAAATTGGCGGGTTGCAGATGAGGCTGGAAATTGGAAAGTGGTTATCGTGTCCGCATGGGGAAACACATTTGAATCTCCTGGGGGGTAAAGTGAAATGTCCTGGCTCTAGTAGCGGGAGGGTGGCGCTCCAAGGGGACTTCTTTTTTTTTCCCCTCTACTTCTTTTTTTCATCTTCATTTTCCCACAGGGGTTTGTGGGCCAAGGTGAGCAGTCTCTAGCCAAAGGTGAGCAGTCTCTAGCCAAGCCGAGTCTGCCTTCCCAAACCGTATGAGGATAGGGATCAAAGGTGGGGCATGAATAATGTAGACAGAGCTCACGTTTGATTTAGCCAAACCTGTAGTGGTGACACTGAAACATGTAACATGCCAATACAGACGAAGACTCAACTCCTCTGTAGTCACATAGAAATCAGATCTGCTATAAATGTTTATCTCGCATTAAGGCCTGTGTGCAGCAAGAGTTCATGCTTATTGGGGACTTGTGAAATCAAGCCCCTTTAGCCGTTAGCTCTTTTGCATACATATCTGACCATGACCATAGAAATGCACACTGAGGGCTTATGGTATGTTGTGTTTCTTCCATTTTAACTGATAGAGCAGGCTGCTAGCCATACCAAAATTATGGGTTTGAGTCCCATGAAGCATGCATAGGCTATTAATGAATGCATGGTATATTGTATACCGTAAGTTGCCTTGGATAAAAGCATCTGCTAAGTGAATGTAAACTCTATATATCATTGGCTCATCGGTTAGTTATTCTGGGTGCTCATCTTGTAATGAGGACAAGTCCTTGACAAACAATACCAAGTCTACACTTACTATTGCATCGGCAGCAATCCCACACACAGCCAAGCTTCACAAATACATTTACAGTATGTTTGCAAATACATGTACTTGTATATTTCCCTCATTTCTCTCATCTATGCGCCTTCACACAGGGCCGTTCATCGTCTCAAAGCAGCTGTGGTGTTGCCTTTTTGGGGGGGGGGGGGCTCTGAGACAGCGAGGGGCACGTCCCACCATTCTGCTCCCTCTATAAATTACAAGAGCTGTTGGCCGAACTAAAATCCCTGGCGGCGGTGGTGGCGGTGGCCGCGGTGGTGCTTTCATTTAACTCACAATGTCTCTCTCCAGTGCTCGGCCACAGCTATCGGCTTATCGATTGTGATCACAAGCCAGTAATTTGCCTGGACTTGGAGCGACATGATTAAAGATCTTCTCCCCAGCATGCAGGCTTTGGGTGATGCTGAGCGTGACATTGAGGAACAGAGATTTCTGGATGTTCCTGTGTGTGTGTGTGTGTGTGTGTGTGTGTGTGTGCGTGCACTCTTTGTGTGTAACTGTTGTTTTTCGCTGTTGCCTGTGTATTTGTGTGTAGATGTAGCCTGCAATTACCCATGCTGAAAAAATATATTCCCCAGATGAATAAACTAATTCTCCTTAGCAAATTCCAAATCCTGTAGATCTCTACGGCCTTTTAAATAATTGGCTGTTTCTTCTAATGGGATTTACCAGTGGAACTGTTGGTATTAGTTCTTGGGGAATAAGTTTCTTGTTAGGTTTGAGAGCAAAGGTAGCATGTCAGCAAGATGGAGATGAGAGAGAAAGAAGAGGAAGAAAAAGAATAGCTTCAGGAACTTTGCCCGCTATTTTCTAATTAAGTACATCTTGGAGAGAAAGAGAGAGAGAGTAAAATGGAAAGTGGAAAACAAGGGGGAGGAGGGAGGAACCCTTTCTCTCTCTCTCTCTCTCTCTCTCTCTCGCTCTCTCTCTCTCTCTCCTACTCTGGTGGGTAGCTGAGGAGGGTTAGAGATGCTATCTCAGGGCTGTTGGTTTTTGAGAAGCGTGTTTCAGTCGACTGGATGAATCACTGGGTCTGCGGCATGTGGTGGAATCCAGCTGGTTTTCTTGCAGGTACTGTGCTCTCACAGCGAGCAGTCCTCCCTCCTCTCCTCCCTCCTACCCACCACCGAGGATGACTACAGACCTCCTCAACCCCCCCCCCCCCCACTCTTCCCCCTCCACTCTGAACATCTGCCACTCCTGAGGAGAGACTCCCCTCTTATGTGGAGTTCATCCCAGTGCCTGGGAGCAGTCAACAAGGTCTGAGAAGAGGCTCGCAACCTTCTCAGGGTCCAGAAAGGGCATATCTTCGGCTTCCTTTAATCTTCGGTCCCCCTGGATTTGTTTACAATCCAATTTCACCTTGAATCTAGTCCACGAATCTAGTCCACCTCCATGTAGCAGCAATTATTTTTTCTTTCTGTTATAGTGATGTTTTGTAAGCCCTGGCTTTTTGTTGGCCTTCACAACTCTACTTCAGTCCAACTCATCAAGGAAGTTTTAAGATGGGGGCAAGTGACTGTCATCATGTCTACCTCCCTACACCCCCCCCCCACACACCTCCATTCCCTTTCTCGCTGGAGCGGGGCGAGGTCGAGGCAGAGGCAGAGGCTGAGGCAGGCCAGCGGGCAGGGCCAGTCAGTGCCGGATCAGTGAGTCCATTCAGGGCCTGCGGCCACCAAGACCATTTCGCAGATCCAGGTTTTGTGTTCCCTGAAAGGGAGGCTGCCGCCTGCACAGCATGGCTCAGCAAGCCGCTTTTTCATTGGGGGGTTTTGGAATATGCCAGGTCAGGATAAATGTGGCCGATTCGGTTTGTTGTGGGTGGCATCTTGCCAGCCACTGCGCTATAGATGTGTTTGAGCTGCCATTGTTTTCTTTCCTCGTTGGAGGGGTTGGTATTTCTAAATCAGACTGCATTTGCTATTTTATGCCATTTTCAGCACCCACTGCAGCTGTGCTGGCCCAAAGTGAGAGAGAAAGGAAAGTGCATACACACTCACACACAGAGACACAGACACAGACACACACTTTGACTCAGACACAGGCACACACATTGACACTGTGTCACTTTGACCTGTTGGATAAATTAGGTTGTGAGGTTGCCATGGTTTCTGGAAAACATGGCGAGAATCCCCCTCTCTTTCTATAATAGTGTTTCACATTTCTGAATGTGAACATTTCTGATTTGAATTTGTTTAATTATCACCTTTGCTGCTTAGACCAGGTGGGTGGGGATGTGGTGGTGGTGTGTGTGTGTGTGTGTGTGTGTGTGTGTGTGTGTGTGTGGGGTGGGGGTTAACACCAAGCCCTTTCTCTTTAAAGTGCAATCAGACCCTTTCCCCGTATTCGTTTCATTTTTTTTCTTTTCTGGAACATTCTCCTTCTAAAGTCATGAGGGCAGATGCCGGGCAGGTCTGTGTCTTTGTCTCAAACCTTCCCTGACCACATGAGGCAGGGCCGGCCTTTTCCACCGCACTGCTGCTGCAGCAGATCTGTCTGGGTCTATCATCTGTTACCCATTTCAGGGCAGCCTCTTCCCCCTCAAGCTGTTCTTTTCAGTGTCGTTAAACATTCAAGTGCGGTTCATGGCACGGTAGGAGAGCGTAAACACTAAGGTGTCCAGAACTTGCTGTGAGCATATGTCTGTCTGTCTGTGTGTCTGTGTGTGTGTGTGTACTTGTGCAAGTGTATATGTCTCGCTCTCTCTCTTTCTATGTGTGTGTGTGTTTCTGAGTGTGTATGCGCGCTTATGTGTGTGTGTGTGTGTTTGTGCTTATGTGTGACCTCTTCCCCAGATGCGCTGCTCTCTGTGTGTCAGTAGAGCATATAGAGAAGGGATTAACATAAACAGGGCCACATAAACCCAAGTGCACTGGACTGTGTCAGTGCGATCGTTTTAATAAGCGGTGCACTTAATGACAGGACACGGGGCAGATTTATGAGCGTGATTCATATCTCCTCGCGGTCTCCAGATATTTTCATGGATTTTTCCTGCTCCTGCCGCTTTATGGGGTGCCCTTGAAAGTAGGCACATCTTGAAGCAATGCGTGCAAGACTTTGGTCTCTGAGTATCATTTCCTGTAATTTGGTTAATTAAACTTTTACCAGCAAGGTTTAACTCCTGCCATTAATTCCTTCCAAACCATCAAATTAAACCACAGACCTGGACACACCCGACCATATACACAATTACAACTCCCACCACCACCACACACACACAAACACACACACACACACACACACACACACACACACACACACACACACACAAACACACAAAAAAACACAGTCTCTCAGAAGTGAAACAAGGGCTCTTGGCTATGGCAGTAACACAGATGTGCATATGTGCGCGCGCACACACACACACACACACACACACACACACACACACACACGCACACACACAGTTCTGTCCTGAAGACAGACCAGAGTGGCCCAGGTCCATTAGTGTCTTGTCTGAGTGAGAGTATGTCTCTCAAAGGCCACATCTTGGAGGTGTTGGGTAGCAGCAGAGATTGGTGGCGCATTTCCATTGCCAGACCCCCTTCCCCCCATCCCCACCCACCCCTTCTGGGCCTGCCTGTGGCTGGTGTGCTGCTGTCACAGGCGTGGAGGAGATGGGACTCTGTCCTCAGAAGTGACACTAAGACCGATTGCCCTGTTTTAATCAGGGGTAGTGCCCAGGACTGCAGGGAGTCCCCTCCTGGCCCCAGTGGATCAGATGAGACGACCTGTGATTTAGTCCCACAGAATTACAAAACACACACACCAGGCAAGGCTCTCGTGTGTGTGTGTGTGTGTGTGTGTGTGTGTGTGTGTGTGTGTGAGAGAGAGAGAGAGAGAGAGAGAGAGAGAGACAGTGAATCATACCCACAGCTGAGAGAATAAAACACACACATAAGCTTACACACACACACACACACACACTGAAGTCCACAGGGCTCAGGAGAGATGGGTGAATCATGCCCACGGCTCCTGATAGAGCAGTATCACCCCTGACTATGAGCAACCCGATGAAGTTTAGCCAATGGAACCCCCTGAGGATATGATTCACACCATACCACATTATGCCTGTGTGTACATATAACATAATACGGCCATAAAATGTCGACAAGACTTGCTATCATCGGTGATTCATTCAACGGATGCTTTTATCCAAAGTGACTTAAAAAGATTACACAGAATGTATCAAATTTAATCTCCGCAACACTGCTATGCATGGGAGTAACAGCGCCATGTGAATTATTATATTATGGTACAGCGTGCCAAGGGAGTGCTTTACGTTTGAAATTAGTCTTTATGTAACAACAGTGGGGGAAAATGAATGGAGATGGCCAATACCATTATTCTAAAACAGGTCAAACAATGGTAATGTTAACGAAAGATTTAAGGTACTTTGTGGGCCATGCATTTCCTCAGTAGACGGAAGCAAATGCTTTTACAGCTAGCCCTGGAGACATTACGAGCGAGTCCTAAACACATTAAGACAGTTGATCACACTAACGAGCATACGTCAAAGAATTAGCCTATTCAGATACTATATGCATTATGAATAGTCTTCCATCTTCCACCCTTGATGGGGGTTGACCAAATGAGCAGTATCTTCGGATCATACAAGAGAGAAATGATGATGGCAGCAATTGAGGTTCAGACTGTAGTGGGAGTATTGGTGCACAGTGCTTGATGAGTACTTGGAGGCCAGTGGTCAATGCAGACACATGCCGATTCATATCCTGCCTCTCAAATTTTCGTGGATTTTAGATCCATGGAGTAATTCTGTCCAAAATGACAATGCCTGCCCGTCCTTGAGAGCCCGGAGAGCAGAGAGGCATCTGTGGAAAGAGATGAAAATTGTTGAGTAGGCTCAGACTGAGAACAGAGCCCTGGCCTCCATATATATCACCCGTCTGATTGCCAAACTCTCTCGGACACCCTGTTCTTATTTGCCTCAGGCGAGACGCGCTGTGAAATCGAGCCGTAGCACCTTATCCTCAGGTGGTCGTGCATGAGCATGTTGACGTTGTCACACCATAACAACAATTACGAGCTTGTTGTTGTTTTGTGTGGCCTGTTTTTTTTTTCACCCTTATTTTCAAAATCGAAAACACAAACAATGGTCTTAACTGGCAAGATACAACAATATATGATGTCACTGAAACCGGTTGTAACAGACAGCATCCGGCCACAGTGATACGGGATTAGGGGGACGTATAAAAGGAGGTGGCCGTGTGGTGGTGGCGGTGGTGGGTGTTGTTGCCGGTGTGGTGTTGTTGTGATGCACGCCAGGGATTTCGCCGCTGCTCACCATCAAGTCATTGTCAACTGCCACGTTATTGTTATCCCCGATGCGTTAATCCTAATCCTTTCATTTTAGGCACCTCACAACATATGACAACAGCAGTTGTCAAGGGGGGTGGGGGGGGGGGGGGGGGGGCTTCTCACTGCGAGGTCCCCCAGGGGGGTGGGGTCACCCTGGAGATTAGCACAATGCACACAGTGTTAAGGGAGACAGAATCAGATCATCCTCATCCCGTGTATCCATCCACCCCATCCCATCCCATCCCATCCAGACCACCCACTCCCACCTAAGGCTATTTTAGCCTCGCTCTCTCGGCCCCACGATTAGGAGCTCTCTAATCTGCTTGTGACTGGTGACGTGCCGAGCTCGTGGGGTATCTCCTGGTCAAACACCCTCTCTGGATTATACCACCCCTCCATCCACCCACTCACCCACCCCCAGCCACCGCCTCCTCCTTCGTCCCTCCTCCATGCTGATGTTAATCCAGGCCTAACCCAAGCCTGCCTAGTTCTCCCTCCCACCCCCCCCTCTCTCTACCCCCACTGTCAATGTCAATGTCTGTGGAGCGCCTCGATTCACGTCATCTCCAGGAGAGGATGGCACTCCACAACCTTCCCTTTCCTCTGCCATCCTGCCTGCCATCCTTTATCTTGATCGCCCCATCACCATCAAGTTTTTTCCTCCTCCTTGCTCTCTCCCTCTCCCTCTCCCTCTCTCTCTCTCTCTCTCTCTGTCTCTCTCTCTTTTCTCTTTCTCTCTGGGGGCGCCAGAGTACAGACATAATCCCGGCTTGTCCGGCTGCAGAGTTTGGCATAAATAATACATGGTGGTCTCTGTAAATGTCTCCCCTATTAAAACTGAACCAAATATTTTTGAGCTCTTTTTTGTACAATTTTCCCCCAATATGGGATGAAGTTTGAACACTTGGAACAGAATACACATGGCCGGGGGAATTGAGAAGTGCAAATAATTCCCTCATGTGGAAAGGCTGCAATTAACTGGGGATGTCATCCTTTGTAAAATATAATTGAGTTCAGGATGGAATGGATGTCTGTAATCCGAGCGACAGAGTACTGTCAATCATGGCGTTCAAACTCAAAACCCAGCTGTCATGCTTGTTTATGCATCTCTGCCTGATTTCCTGACAATATTTCATTGGTGGCAGGCTCAATTCTGCCTCTTAGACGCACGTTGATTGAACCCTGTGGGTTTTGATGGATGGGCCACTCACAGCCCTTTTGTTGTTATGAGGAGTTTAATAGATTTTCATTGCCGTCATTGACTTCCAAGTGTCAGCATGTGTGCCATCCCATTTTCTCTTGAATACTGTCATATTTACAACAGCTACTAAAAGGAAAACCACACACACACACACACACACACACACACACACACACACACACACACACACACACACACACACACACACACACACACACACACAGACACACACACATACACACACACACACACACACACACACACACACACACAAACTTCACGCAGCCTCCATGCCAACAGCTTTAGTGGATGTTTTCCTACTCATGGATGCTCCCTCCTCAGCGCTATCAGTGGGAGATCTATTAGCATCGCGCCTCACCTCAATTCCAAGGGTCAGCAGCAATCACACTTTTACCTGTGCATCCAATCAATAGCCTTGTACTCTTGTGTATGAAGTGCGAATTACCCATCACCACCAACCCCCACCCCCATCGTTTGAACCTCCACAAGCTGCCACTTGGAATCTTAAAGATGTTCCCCTGGAAATGTCAACCGTTTAAGGCACTCAACTGCAGCCTGTCACTGGAACAAGATGTGTGCCGACCCTAAAGCACTCCCTTAAATGAGTCCACTTATAGCACAATTTCACTCCCTCCTCCTGCCCCCCCCCCCCACACACAGACACACACACACACACACACTCCCAGACCCCTTTTAATCGCACTCCTCTTTGGTTTAACCCTCCTACTTTAGAGGTTAAGGTCTCCGTCTGAACAAGACCCTTAAGGGCCGTGTGAAGAGGGGCTCTGTGTGTGGAACAAATATTCCAGAGCCTCTGCTAAGGTTTCTTAAGTGACCTGAGATTACCCAGAAGATACACATGCATACAAACATTGCCTCCCTCCACACACACACACACACACACACACACACACACTCACACACACACTCACACGCACGCACGCACGCACGCACACACACAAACAAACACACACACACACACACACACACACATTAAATATGCTCTGTGGTTGGTTGGACATAGAGCCCTTTTATTGTATCTCGAGGGGATGGAGAAGGTCCATAACAAAACCATAAAGGGGCTCTCTAGCATTTAGTATTATCTACCGTTGCTTAATTACCTGAAAAGGACAATGAGGGCTTCCTCCTAACTGGATACATGTCTTTTCAAGATGTTCCTGGAATTAGGGGGAGGATTTGATTTGATTTTAGAGTTGACGACATGTAATAATTACTATGTAAGTGAGAGACTCACAGTATTATTAATGCATTGAAAAAAGAATGGGACACTCACTGGCAGCTAAGGTGGAGCTGGTTCAAGCTCTGCTGGTGGTTGAAGGATATTGTCTCTCCCTGGAGAAGAGATCTCCATCTTATTAGTGGATGACTCTTTCCTGCATGACGGTAGCATTGCCATGGCCATGACAACGATAACCCCCTTTCCGTGTCCATGCCTGTGGAATGAATTGGTTTGGTTGTCAGCTATTCTTGATTAGTCAGCGGAGGCGCGTCCATAATGATCCTTATTTGCACAGTGGTATGTGAGTGTCTGATTATTATTGATTGCACGGCCGCGCTAAAACACATGCCCCTTCACCACTGCTACACGCGCGCGCCGAGCGCCGAGATAACTTCAGCCGTGACTCCGCCAAATTGAAAAGCTTTAAATAGCGTGGTGGGGAAAAAAAAAAAAAGAAACCCTGAGAAATCGTACGCACACAGACGCGCATGGCCCGATTATAGTGTCTCCAATCTTTGTGTTCGGGCTCTAGGTTTTCAAAAAATCTATTCATTATGTGTGAATGGGAACTCACGTACTGGGGAATCGGTGGGGGGTGGACACGTGTGTTAAAATCTGGGAAGAGTGTGCAGCGAGCTGTCTTAAAGCGAAGTCATGTTGACGCCACTCACACAGCTGTGAAAGCGTGTGCTGTGTAGGCTGAGTGGTCTGTGAATCAGTCTGCAGCTTCTCTCTGGTGTGGGTTGAGTCAGGCTACAGTAGTTCTGGCACACAGAAGGCCAAATACAGCAGAACATCAAAAGTGGAAAAAATACAGAGCACAGCACAATTACGCCAAGTAGGAGGTGAGGTTGTTGTTTTTTAAAAAGTCTCCTGGAGTCCACTCGGCTCTCTCGGGTCAGATGTTTCTTTCTTTGCATTTTATTTTTCATTTGAACTGGAAAGGCGAGTGGAGGAAGTCTGTATTGTTTGTGCAGGGTGCATTGATTGTCTCAACCATCTGATAAGGGCTTTTAAACTGATGCTTTTTGACAATCCCAGAAGAAGCTGAATGTTTGTGAAGAACCTCAAAATAAGTAATGAATGTGGCATGGGATACTGAATCAAATTTTACACAAAATACCAGTCGGCATACAGTACACAGTTGGGTTTTTGCCTATTACTGATTTTCCTGCTCCCAAAGGCACACACACACACACACACACACACACACACACACACACACACACATACACACACACACACACACACACACACACACACACACACACACACACACACACACATACATACATACACACATACACACACACACACACACACACACACACACACATACACAGGCTGAGGTAGTAGATAGTAATGGAAGCCTTGGAGCCTAGCTCTGTCGTCTGGCCCCGTTCTCCCTTCCTACACTCACCTCCTCCTAATTGGCTGTGGAGTGGCGGTGTCATCCACCCATCGGCCCTTGTTTATCAGGCTCTTTGTCCTCGCGCCACCGTTGTCACCCTCGCCGAGAAAGTTACGGCGGAGCCACCCAAGCAAATATGGCAGGCCCTGCACCCTGCACCTCGCGCATGACTTGGCCTGTTAGGAGTTGCCATTAGAGACAGTAATGATGTTGGAAGGCAGGCCACTTGTGTGTGTGTGTGTGTGTGTGTGTGTGTGGGTGTGTGTGTGTGCGTGAGACGCAGTGGGGAGGCAAGGCAGGTAGAGGTGGAAGAAGGCTACACCAGAGGGAGTCAAGAGTAAACGTCTGCGATCAAAAGAGATATTACACGTGACAGCAATCACTTTATATTCGGGGAGCCGGCCAGATGGAGTGTAGTCTGCGGTAGACGGACTGTCGGCGGAGCGCACTGCCGGGGCCCACAGCCCTCTAGAGGGGGGGTGGGCAGGCAAGAGGAGAGCCATGCTGGGCCTGCCATAGAGCCCCCAGTGGCTGTTTGAAGTGCAGGTACCCTGCCCTGCTCACAGAGGCTGTCAGGCGTTGTGGCTCAACCCCCTCGACCTGCTGTTGTTGATTTGCCTCCGTTTTTATCTCACTGTAATCAAATCAGATTGTATTAGACAGGGTGCATATGGCCGGCTGTGGCAGCCCTTTGTTGTGTGTGTGTATGTGTGTGTGTGTGTGTGTGTGTGTGTGTGTGTGTGTGTGTGTCTGTGTGTGCGTGTGTGTGTGTCTGTGTGTGCGTGTGTGTGTGTGTGTGTGTGTTTGGGGTGGAGCAGTGGGGGGTTAGGGGCGTTGTAATCCCTCTAGGACGCTGATGGGCAGTGGCTTGTGTCACCCGAGTGCACCCCTCAACCCCCCCTCCACCCCACCCCACTGCGCTCCGTCACCACCACCACCACCCTTTTTTAGCCTTCCTGGATCTGAGAGATAGATCTTGTGGCAGACCCTGTTAAGTCTGACAGGCTTCACTAAGTCTCTCGTCTGCTTGCCAGAACAGAAGACAAAGGTGAAAGGTCGATTCTAAGTCCCCGCCTTCCCCTTGTGGTCCAACCCCATTATCTTTTGATACATGTAGATAAACCTGAACAGAAAGGTGGAAGTAAACATAGCACGGAAAACAATAAGCTGAGGTTAAGGGAGGGAAAGGGGAAAATGGCACACAAGCTCAGATCATCGATAGGAGGAGGCTGACCAGTGTCCATGTGTGGATTACATGCAGGATTAGCGAGAGCAGCTCATGATATCTGCCCGCTTTACCTTTATCTGATGAGCGAGGCTGGAGAGTAGAGGTAACACACATGCTATGAGATCCTCTGTTCCCCTGGGGCTGGGGCTGAGCCAGGAAAGAAAGGAAGAAAAAAATAAATAGAGAGATAGAGAGGAGAAATAAGAGAGAGAGAGAGAGAGAGAGAGAGAGAGAGAGTTGCCCAGAAACAAAACTTGTCCTCCATCCCCCATTTATTGTTCTGTACAGTGAAAGAAGAAAAAAAAACTTTTGAAATGAAACGTTAGATCAAACAGTAAGGCAAAATAAAAATTCAAATGAGCTCTCTCTTCTTTTCTCGCTTTGGTTTTTTTTTCTCTCCATATGGCTAATGAGTCACGGCCAAGCTTAGGAATAATTAACACAAGCACGCTGTGCTGAGGGAGGAGGGACAGCTGCTGGAGAGGAGGAGAGCTCTTCAGGTGAGGAGCATGTCTGGGAGAAGCGGCTAGTCACGGCTGCGCCTCCTCATCAGCGCTCCATCTCTCTCTGGACTCCTCCGCCAGCCGGCACGCCACCTATCCCATCCCAGCCGGCACGCCACCTATCCCATCCCAGCCGGCACGCCACCTATCCCATCCCAGTCGGCACGCCACCTATCCCATCCCAGCCGGCACGCCGCCTATCGCATCCCAGCCCAGCGCAGCGCTCGCCAGCCTGACCAAACGGGGCTGTCTCTGGACGTCTAATCCACAGAGGGAGAAAAATCACCCCGTTGAGAGGAGAAGGGAGGGAAAAAAAAGCAAAGACAATGACAGATTGGCGTGCTCATATATTGGAACAGTGAGTGCGGTGGTGGGGGTGGAGGGGGTGGTGGGGGTGGTGGGGGCTTTCGGGAGGATTGCCAACCAGAGTAAGTAATAGAGCTCCCCTGCTGCTCCAACTTTTCTTTTCCTCCTGTTTTCCATTCAGGCGAAATGGAGACAGTAAATAGCCCCGGCTGTCCTCGGAGACTTCATTCTGACCAAGGATATCACAATGGCAGCCCTGATGAGGAGCACATGCAATTACTCTCTCTTAATAAAATCTCACAGTTCCAATTATACTCCGGCACAATGGCCACTGCGCCTCAGTGCTGATTGAGTTCATACTCTCCGGGATTTTTAATGGTACCCAGCTCCCACCGCCACCCCCCCCTTCTAATCCTCCGACCACCCAACCATTTGCTCACTGCTCCCCTACCACCAGCACCTTCTCCACCCCTGTCCTCACCCCCACCTCTCCCTTCTCCTTCACCGCTTCTGTGACTGTCATAGCGCTCTATTCATTCTACACACTGTCTCCTTCTCACCTTGTTCTGTTTTTTTTTTTTTTGATCTCCTCTCAGCCGGGTTCATTAGCCGCTCTCAAAGGGCGGGTCACGTCGCGGTGGCATCGAACCGTCCAAATGCTGGCCCTTTCTTCAGCATTAGTGTGGCTCATTGATGAGTGTGCGCAGCGGCAACATTAAAAGCCTTGAAATGCTCAGTGGACAGTGAAAAGCGCGAAAAAAGCCTTGGTCCTTGGTGCTTGCAGAGAGGAGAAATGTGGAATTGATCTGAATCTGTGAAGTGCTTTTTTTCAGGTTATTCTAAGCACTACATGTTGTTGGGCAGAGAGAGAGAAAGAGAGAGAGAGAGAGAGAGAGAGAGAGACGCAGGGTCATGAAGACCAGCAGCTCAATTCGTGAAAAGCACCTCACGAATGAACTTACGCGACTTACACAAACACATAGAGCTACTGCCTGCTGTATTTAAATATCCAGTAGGTTTTTTTTTATTTTGTTTTAATACATTAATAGATTTGAGATTGTACTTTTAACATTATACTGTAGACAAAGCATTGAGAACCATTCACCCACCCAACCAACTGGACCCTTCATACAAAATTGATGTCCCAGCTTGCAAACAGTACAGAATTCCGCTGACTAATTCCTTGGGGAAACTCCCTTTTCTGTAGTAATGCACAGAGTAGTATCTAAAATAGATGAGATCTCGCCCAGCAGTTTCATACCTTCCCAGAGAGTGATCAATCCCACATCACTAAGGTTCAGTTCTCAGAGTTTACAAAGTTTTTCCCACTAACACATCTCTCTGTGATACACCCATTACCATCTGTCAGACTTGGAAACTGATTATTGCTTTGTGCTTGACTATGAATACACTTATGCTGGAGTTCTGTCTTTTCGTGGAGTTCTGCGATTGTGTTGAAACAGTCTGGAACGCTGATGGTCTGACTCATAATCGGTGGATTTCTTTCAGAGATCACCACCAGAGAAGTCTATTCTCGGAACTAAATCTTCACCAGAAGTCAATAAGCTAGGGTTTGCTTCATCTTGTTTATGGAGGTCGGATTGTCTGAGATTTGTGTCCTATCACTGTGTGCATGTATAATGTCCCTGATCTGGAGATCAAGTAGCCCTTAAGGCGTAATTAGTGTATTTAGTCTGAGTGGACTTACGATCCATGTCTTGGGGTGAACCGGTCGGGTTTTCACAAGTGAATGATGCAAAAGTTGGAGCTAATATTCTTAGTAGCATTAGCCTACATGGATTGTGTGGGTAGAATCATGCACCATCCTCAGCCTGGCGGTCTACCATAGGGGTGACCCAGTTGGAGCTGACTCAACCGAGAAAGGGACTTTCACTTGCATCTGTTAGACAACCAGACAAACCAGATAGTTCCATGCACAAGGGGTAAGAAATCAGTTGGTGGTCACAGGGAGTCTGAAACGATTTGTTTTCCAAGCTGCTGGTGTGGAAGATTGAGCTTCTTCCGCTTGCGCCGAACTCTCTCCCCGCGTCGACTGTCAATTCGCCGCACCCGGGAGTTGGCGCTTGCCTCCGCCGTCGCCGCTATCCTGCTGGTTCACCACAGCCAGGGCGCCGTGATGTGATATAGGTCAGAGCTCTCCGACTGGAGCCGCTGATCTCCGCTCCCTCTCCCCGACACTCTCCTTTCCAAGCCCTGCCGTCAGCTGATTATGTCAGATTAATTTCATATGGACTTTTTGAAGGAGGATGCTTTGATGTGCTTTGATTCGACCCAAGTTTTTTATTTATTTACCCACGAGTCATCTTGCACGGAGTGTGCGCCATGGCGGCGGCAGCGCTGATACCGCCATGATAAGGGTCCGGGCATTAGATCTGTCGGATGCCGCGTCACATTTCCTCCTGACAAATCTGCCTGTTTTTTTTTATCTCTCTCTCTCTCTCTCGCTCCCTCTCTCTCTCTCTCTTCTTTTCTTTGATTTTTTATTTTTTCCTCTTCATCCACATTTCATCCCTCTCCGCTGAAGTGACAGCCATATAGATGAGAGCTCTCAGGCTGCGGGGAAGAGACGGTCCACATTTACAATGGAGTCGCCTGCCTGGTGGGCTGACTGAAGCCCGTTGCAATTCATTTGGAGAGTGAAATGGAGAGAGAGGGAAAGACAGGAAAGAGATGGAGAGAGAGAGAGGGGGGAAAGAGGGAGGGAGATACAGTCATAGACAGATTGATTATTTGAGGGCTTTATGCAAGCCGGTACCCATCAGTAATCCTTCAGCGACACCCCTCCTCTTGGCGGAGCTCAAAAGCAGCCTGCGTGCACAAACAGCCCGGGCATATTTTAACACTCTTATCCATGCCACTCTCCTCTCCTTCCCCTAAACAGCTGCTGACTAGGTGGCAGGTCCGCAGCCAGTGTGGATAGCTGAGCTCGGCCCTGGTAGTTTATATGAAATTGTGCATGCACTGCTGGGCTCTGCACAGCCTCTGAGAAAACAGGCAACGGGACACTGTGATTATGGCCTCTGCGTTTTCCTTTATGAAAGATGACTTTTTTTTGTGGCCCAGCAGTCACGAGCAGTGGGTGAGTTGTGGAGAGAGTTAGAGTGAGAAAGGGAGAGAGAGGGAGATAGAGAGAGAGAGAATGAGAAAGGGAGAGAGAGAGGGAGACAGAGAGAGAGAGAGAGAGAGAGAGAGAGAGAGAGAGAGAGAGAGCCCTGGCGTTGCCGTGGCCTTGCTCTTCAAATTCTGTTTTTCTGGCTCGTGAAAAGGACCTCCATGAGTTTCCATGCCAGCTGGAGTGGTTCTGCTCTGCTCTCTTTCTTTCTCTCTCTGACTGTCTCTGTCTCTCTCTCTCTCTATCTCTCTCACTCTCACTCTCACTGTTAGCGCAACATAAAAACACCATGTAATCTGACACACTCACCTAGCCAAATGATGTTGTTTATTTCTCTCTCTCTCTCTCTCTCTCTCTCTCTCTCTCTCTCTCTCTCTCTCTCTCTGTGTCTATACAGCCTCTCTATCTCTCTCTACCTCCTTTTTCTCCCCATCTCACACATTTACCCCACCCTTTCCTCCCTCCTTCGCTCCTCCCGGACCCCCGAGCAGCCGAGCGAGCCAGATTGATTGGTTGGGTATTGATCAGAACATGTGTCGGGGCTAAAGGGGAGGGAGAGGCCTCCAAGTGTCCGCCGCCTAATGGAGGGATGGAGAGACACTGGGGCAGCGTTGCCTACTTTGATCCGCGAAGGATTAAGCGAGGCCCTGCCTGCCTGGATGGACTGGGTGTGGGATCCCTCCCTCCCTCCTTGCCTCCTCTCTCTCTTTCCTCTACCAATACCCAATTCCTTTCTTTTTTTGGCTCATCTATCTCCTATCAACCCTCCCCTCTCCCCTCTCTCTCTCTCTCTCCCCCTCTGGCTCTCTCTTCCTGTCTTTTGCTGGAGCACATCCAGCCCCAGGGCTTGGTCCAGGGAAGCTGTTTACCTGCATGTCACTTTCAACATGTGAACCATTTGCTATTCCCCTTTGCAGTCCCTCCATACTTCAAAAGCAAGAGTCTGTGTTGTACTGCTCCTCACACACACACACACACACAAACACACACACACACACACACACACACACACACACACACACACACACACACACACACACACACACACAAAAGGTTCAACATTATTCAGCGAATCCCTGTGTCTCCTGCTTTGTTAAAATGGATCCTGTTGCTACTTCTGCTGCTGATGGACCTCCGCAGCAAATCACTTGAATGATTAAACCTCAAGTTCTATTCCTTGCCTCGATATATGAAATTCAGACGAGTGGGCTGTGCCAAAGTTGTTCATTAATTTACCGCAGCGGTACTGGGGGAAAAAAAAACACTTCTTCCTTCATGTTTGTTTTGAGCTGCTAACAAAAAGGCCCAGAATAACACAGTTGTTGTCAGTTCTCTGTGTTGCGTGGATTAGTCAGATTGCTCCACTTCAAAGGCCACAGAGGCGCACACAGCATCTCATACATGAAATTCATGACAGCTTGCTTCTATGTTTTGACTTGGTGATATAAAGGTTTACATCAATAACGCTCCACTTGATATTCACAACAGCACTTTGTGGAGCGTTTTTTAAGGGAATCGGGAACGAAACCAAAAAGAGACAACAACAACAACATTGAAATAACGTTGAACTTGCCCTCAAAAAATTAGCACAGATTTTTTTTGAAAGGACATTTTCTGGAGAAAGCAGACATGCCAGAAAACCTTTGATAGTCCTCCAGCAGTCTCATAAAATGTTCAGACCATTAAGGAAGTGATAGAGTGATAGCAAAAAGTTTGAAATCCAAGACTTGGATATTATATCTAAGCTCTGGTTCAGCCATCATGATTCAAAAATAATCAATACGCTATATTCATTTGACTCAGGGCCCAGTGTTGTGCTCATGTGGAAGGCTGTGATCTGATTTGCTTGCTCTCTCGACAGTAAGAGCACTCCGGGAGGTGTTTTTCATTTTTTCGTTATTTCAGTACCAAGAGTGTACATGAATACGTCCACAAATGGAGCTGCAGCACAATAGCCCATAGGTTGACGTATCAAGGTTCTGCACGATAGAGACGCGTTCTCTTAGAGATAAGAGCCAAAGATTGTCCATTATCCGGTATTGCTCGCGCCATAGATGGAAGGCACTCTAATCGATTGCAATACAGCATTCACAGTATAGTCGCAGTAAGTAAGTGCAGAGAGAGGTGGAATCGGGTGAAAATCCCTTCCATGGCTTCCGGGCTTCGGAGCGTCTCTATCTCTGCAGCTCTCCAGGAGCCGTGAACATGCAGTGCAACAGTCCCGGCCTCCGCCGAGACCCAGATGTTCACCTTTGATTAACTGCTGCAGTCTGTGGGACGTAAATGCTCTTTTACAGCCCAGTGCCAATGCTTGAAAGCGCCTGGAGTTTGCCGGTGCATTTGAACGCTCAATTTGGGCAATTCAAGGTGTGCTGAGTCCAATTGAATGGGGTTATTTAAATCCAATTTTTTGGAGTCCAAATGTGGATCCAGAAATGGGGTTTTACTCTCTCCAACACCAGCTACTGACTGGCCTTTGTCATTGCGTATTTTGTCCAAATGAGGGGTAAATCTTCTAAGTTGAAGAATTGTGGTTTGAAACACAAGTTCAAGTCATAATATTATTTCTGACTGTTAGTTTCTAGAGAATGTCAGAGCATCCCTAATCTGGTGTGGTACTGTAACAGTTGAATTCCTTTCCCTTCGTACATGTGGGTTCAGTCTGTTGCTGCCTCTTTCTCTCTTGCCCTTTCTCTCCTTCTCTCCATCTCTCCATCCTCCCCTCATGGTGTGGAATTTGAGAGACTGGTTGCTTTTAACTAGCACACTGGACATGTTAGCCCTCCTGTCTGTCTGTGTTTCTTCCATCGTTTAATCAGGAAAATCCCTCCAGGGTGCTCTTCTGCCTACGGCATCAATCTCCCTTCAGGAAGAGCACACATTACACGCACACACACACATACACACACACATGTGCGCGCACATACACGGAGACAAGAGTATTTGTACTTTGATTACTGTAACACCTGATGCTTCACGTAAACAGCTCACAAGAGGTTTTTTTGTCTTTCCCCTTTGTCTTTAAAATAAAAAACTCTGGCCCCAACTGTGGCGCAACTGGCTGGGGCACCTGCACCGTACGCCAGCGACCCGGGTTCGATTCCCGCGTGGTCCTTTCCGGATCCCACCCTGACTCTCTCTCCCATTCACTCCCTGTCACTCTCCACTGTCACTATCATTACAGGCATAAAAAGGCCAAAAAAAAACACACAGTATTGATTTTGAAGCTGAAATAATGAGAGAATTGATCGTACAGACTGTAAATATTTGCAAAGCGCATTGATCTCATTAGATGTGGCCCTGTTTTACATGACCCCCCTGAAGTTCACTACAGTCAAGACTGAAGCAGAAGACCCGAAGTCTGCGTGGGTAGAGCTAAACCCTTCCATCCTTATCAAAACAGTCCTGGAGCTGTCCAGTTCAGACGGTCATTTTGCTGTTGCCGTTCTTTGCACACAGCCCCTTTGCCCAGTAGGTTTCTGCCCATTGATCTCCATCCCATTCCATTGCATTGCATCCTCCCACGTTGTTCAGCTTCAGGAGAGGCGGCTGTGGTAGAGCCTCTATCCTGCAGCTCTTTCAGACTAACAAAGCAAGCACAAAATCAATCCCTCTACACCCTGGGCAGGCAGTGGTCAGTGGTGCTCAGTGCGGATGCTGACCTTAGAACCCCCCCCCCCACACACACACACAACTCACCCACCCCCCAGACCCCCCACATTCGCTTGATTTCCTCCCCTCAAATTACTCACCTTTGCCTCCCCCATCGACTCCCCTTCTCTCTCCCTCCCTCTCTCTTTCTCTCTCTCTCTCTCTCTCTGTCTCTCTCTGCATGGCTGATGGACGCAGGCGAGAAGGAACGTTGAATGTTTTAAGAGCCATGGGCCTTGGGCTCTTAAACCCGAGTACTGCAGTGGGTGTAGCCGCCGCCCCGGCCCACGTTCACAAGGGAGACGGCGTGAGGACCACTCACCGCGGATTTTTCAGTTAATGCCCAGGGTTGGAGGCATTGTTAAGAGCACTGGGTGGTCCATGCACCGGTGCACCAATGCTTCAGCTGCCTCTGCCACTGCCCCCCCCCCCCCCGACCCCCACCACCACCCCCTTCTCTTTCTTTCATTCTCTGTTGTCTCAGAAACACAAAGGCTATTTCCAGACAGCCTGTTCACAAAGGAGTTGCGGTGGGTGGTGGGGGTGGGGGGGTTGGGGGTGCGCGTGCGCCTAAAAGCACTCATGTTTTTTTCATCCGTGGCTATAGGGGCCTGTCGTCCAGCAGGCAGGAGAGTGGTCCGGAGCGGAGAGGCGCGCTGGCTGCGCCCGTGCTTCTGGAGACGGAGGGATGGGGCTGGAATAGGGGATGGAGGGAGGCAGGGGAGGGGAGGTGGAGAGGAGGGGGGGTGGTGGTGAGGTCAGGTGGAGGGCTGTTAGCTTAACAAGGACAGAAGCAGGGAGTGGGTAAGAATAGTAAGGTGAGGCAGAGGGGAGCGAGGGAGTCAGTGGAACTGAGGTCAACGGAAGGAGAGGAGCCAGAGTGGACGGATTTGTTAAGGGCCGGGAAGATGAGAACTGGACGAGTGCTGGGATGGTGAGGCGTTGGGAGGGGGGGGGGGGTGGCGAAGGGGGTCTGGACAAAACTAAGCTGGAAGTGTTGAGGAGGAGTGGAGAGAAGGATATTGAGGGGAGGATGCCCGCCAGAACCAGCTTTCTAATTCTGTGAAGCGGATCCAATCAGCAGATTCGGTCAGAATCAGAGCGCTTGTGATGAAAATCGGAGATGGGGAAATTAGATGTGAAATGAAGAGATATGAGTTGAGATAACAACGCGATCCAATTTGTCAAGAAGCCGTAATTGAAGAAGAGCATTTTTAATCGATTGCAAATAGACTTGCGCCTAGATTGGGGGAGTAACATTCCACCATATTTAGAGGGCAAATGGAGAAGTGTGGACAATGGAGGACAAAGGGCCCAAACAAATTGCCCGTGTATAATCCACTTTGGCATCCTACACAATGTCAAGGTTAGAGGCTTGTTTCACAATGCACCACTGCCCTTTTCGATAATGATCCTATGGACCAAGAGGCTCCAGCAGACTTTGATCTGCTTGTCATTAAAAGACATCTTGACATAGCACTGCTCATCGACCATCCCTTGGCAAAACAAGCAAACAGATGCAAACATGCATTTACTTCCCGCCACAGACAGTGCTGCGGAGCTACAGTATGAACACTCCGCCGTTCTCCCCAGTGCGGCTCTCAAAGACATGCCTCTCAAATAAATGAAACGTGTCTTGTATTCACTCAGGGGGAAGAAAAGAAAGTCATGAATAAAATAGAAGATGGAGGTCTTATTAATACATGCCGTTGTAATCCAGTGCATTATCTCTGTGTTAAAGCACATTACTTACCTCGATAGGGCCGCGTTTAAGTGATTCTAATAAAACTCTGAGCGCTTAGGGCCGATTTAAAATGCCCGAACACGGGTCACCACTCCCCCTCTCTCGCTCCAGCTCTCTCGCCCATCACTCCATCCTCCCTAATGGGTTTCATGTAAATATGTTCATTTGTGATTTTCTACACCAATTTATTTCTGCAGATATTGTAGATACAGATTATCCTGGGATTACGACGGCGGAGGGAAAGGCCACTCTGTCTGTGTATTTACTGGGAGCTTATAGACTGTGGCTGGTATAAAACCGGGGGGGGGGGGGACTTATGGAACAGAAAACCATGAAAAAGCCTGCTCCTGCCACTGCGTCTGTGCCCCCCCCCCACCTCCATCTCCATCTCCCCCTCCATCTCCAGCTCTCACTCGTACCCACTCCCCACGCCTGGCTTCCTGTCTGCTTTTCATTTGTGACATTCATTTCCAGAAGTGGAAAGCTAACAAACGTTTGTGATGCAAATCACAGGCCATAACTCTGCGTGGTGTGGCAAGCAGCATTAATACTTCAGACCTCCCATCTAGCCAGCCAACATAACCATGGTACACTGGGCCTTAAGCGCTCCCTGATTGTTAGACGAACATTTCAGCTTGTGATTGGTAACTACATGGGTAGGAGCTTGCAGTGATAGGAAAGAATCAACTGAAATTGCTTGCCCTACAGTTTTCTTCTACTAGTTCTTTGTGCAATCTGTGACAGAAAAAATGCCTTACAATGGGAAATGGCATATTTAAAAGTGTATGCAGGAGATCTGCTGTGAGAAAGAGGAGGTGAATTTGTTCTGTTTTTCAGCTAAATTGATGTAATTTCATACCATAACCTAAGGCATACACCTGACATTGTCTGAGAAGCAAAAGTGCTGTGGCTGTAATTTCTCTTTTTTTCCTTTAAGGAGCTGCTGCATATTTATAAGATCATGTCAAAAATAGAGCTAACCTTGATTTTACTTTCACCACTTCAACCCTACATTGCACCTCTGCAGCTGCGTCTTCCAATACTCTTGCATATAAATTGGATTTGTGAGTGCAAGGTTGCCTGCTTGACTTATAGGTAGGATAGGGAGTGCACCCCCCCCCCCCCCCTACCCCAAGCAAGATCCTTAATCTCACATCTCCATCTGGAGTGATGTTACAATAAAAAGAGCAGAAACACCATAGACGCACTGACACTCTGCCATCTACTTATGCATACATCATGACTGTTATATTGCTATGACGCCACGTGAACCTGAATAGTCCGTATGACAGGAAGGGAAATGACAAGGTAATACACACTTGAATCAACAGTTGTCCTGCAGTGTTGGAGTCCTCCCTCATCAGTGGCTACAACCTGCTTGGTCATCCAGTGTTCTGCTGTATGACTATTGATTTGAAGATTTTGACGTTGGCAGTAGACTTGTGGTCGATCCAAATGACATGACCTGCAGGGCAGACCATTTTTTTTCCCTTTACATTAGAAATCTGTTCTGAAAATGTAGTGGGAGGTTATGTAATGTTAAATGAGTTGGGGTGGATGACGGTGTCCTTGTAGGGAATGATTGACAGCAGCCAGGGGCAGTGCTGCATCACACCGCAGCTGGACAATGGATCTTTTTCTCCTGCGTCTACAGAAGTGTCACCGATTGATAGTTTGTTTGAAATGTTTCCACCTCAGCCACTTTCCACCTCCTCACATCCGGTTTGAAACTCAACAGGCACTGAAAGAGAAGCTTTATTATATTAGGCAGCATGCTTTGGGAGAGTGGTCACACATCTCCTCGCAAGGTTTTTTTCACTTGTGTGGTTTTCATGTCAAGTTTGCACTTTTGCTTTATTTTTAGAGCCTCGCCTTTCGTATGTCTGGCTTCCGTTGTTTCTATTTTGGTCTGTTTTCGGAGGTGTGGTCAGTCTCTCACCCCCGAACTCCAAATTCCAGGAGGCTGATCTGTCTGGCCATGGCGGAGACCATAAAGCGCACAGGCCGACTCTGGTTCTGCTGACGCTGGAGGTTAATTGCTGCGGCCCTCGACTTGGCAGGACCATCATGAGCTGCCATTGTGTCTGTGCAAACACAATAATTAGTGTTTCTGAAAGAGCCTTTCGCAACTCCGCTCTCACACTTCCTCTTCTTTTGTCTTTGAGTCACTACTCAGCAGACACTTCTCACAACATAACATCCAAGTAATTGAGAGAGAGAGAGAAGAGGGGGGAGATTGGCTTTCACCAAAAGTCGTGTAACAAGCCAAGAAACAATGGCATTAGCATAATGTCAGTTGTTGGGGATATGTGTCAGCGTTTCGGTAACGCTGGTTGGAGTGAGCGCTGCACCCGAATGATTTGTTCTTGTCGCTCTTCTAACTAGATTGCTTGCTTCCTCACTTCGCTCGTTCACGCTCGGTCTCTAAACAATAGGAGAGGTGGGAGCTGGGGTTGTGAGAGCAGAAATGCTGTGACATGACACGGAGAGTTCTGAAGGGGGGTGTTGGGGAGGTCAGAGGTCCCAGATGAAGCGTTTAGGGAAGTGATGTGGTTTCTGTCACAGGGAGACGCTCCAGTGAGTTGTTGGTGGTGGTGGGGCTGTGTGTGTGTGTGTGTGTGTGTGTGTGTGTATGTGTGTAGGTGGTGGTTGGTGAAGGTGTGTGTGTGAGTGCGACAGTTGGTGAAGATGTGTTTGTCAGTGTGTGTGCGCTCGTGTGTGTGTGTGTGTGTGTGTGTGGATGGTGGTTGGAGGTGCTGCAGAGGGATAATTGCACCATCGCTCGGTGCACAAGCCAGCCCGTTAAGAAGAATGATGGGAGAAAATGGCGGTGAAAAGGTCTGCCAGAAGTGCGTCTGTGCGACGCGGCAATGTGGCACACTGCAATCTGTCAGCCTTTTGCGCTGCTAGGAAACTGCCATGGTCTCCTCTGGTCTCCTTGTTTTGTTCCCAAAAGGATTTCTTTCTTTCTTTTCTTCTTTTTTTTTCAAAAAAAGGTCTTCCCCAAGCTTAAGTTCTTCTCCTCTCCCAAATCGTCTTTATGCGGACAGCTGGAGGCAACAAATTACCCATCTTGCAGTTCTTCCTTGTCATCTATCACTGCATATTCTCCATCTTGAGGCCCTCCTGATGTTGTGCTGAGTCTCTGCTCTGTCGTTCCCTGCCTTCCCTCTTTTAATAAAATGCTGGGAATTGAATCATATCAGGTGAACTACTGCCTTCAGCCTGGCTCAGAAGAGCGGCCACCCCTCCCATTCGCGCCGAGGATCTGCCGTAAGTGTGAATGATGCTTTTAATGTGAGCCATGTTCCTTTCTCTCAGCGCAGATAAATAAGCTAGTGTGTCCATGCGGCAGCGTGACAGGCTTGTCGGGCAGGACGGCTGTAAATGTAATGAAGGGAGCTCATAAGTCTTGGGCTTTGTCAGCCGTGCACATATGATCATTAGCATTTAGCTCCTGCACTGCCACTCACCACCAAAGTACTTTCACATGCTCTCTCTCTCTCTCTCTCCATCTTGTCATTCTCTCGCTCTCTATCCATCTCTGGATTACCTGTTCCTCTCTCCTACTCTTTCTTTTATACCTCTCTTTTGCTACATCTTTTATTCCCTCTCTCTTTCCCCATCTTTTTTCCTCATCATCTCCCCTGCTCTTACCATTTCTCTCACTTTCCCTATCTTTGTCTCTCGCTGTTTCTTTTGCTCTCTCTTTCCTTCTCACTTCCCAATCTCTCTCTCTCTCGCTCTGATAAGAATCACAATCACATCCTATTCTATGCACATATATTACAATGCCAGGCGCCTGGTACAATGCGTTGCGCGAAACTATTAGCATACGCGCTATCTCTGAGACGCAGGAGTGGCCGAAGGGAGAAGATGGGGAGCGTGTGGGCCGCTGGGGATAGTGGCCGCTCCAGGATCTGGCACTTTGTTCCGCGCCGCCGCGGTGTCAGTATCTCGGCGTGGCAAAAGACGGTGCTGAACGGTGTAGCGAAGGGGGGTGGGGGGGGTGGGGGACAGATGGGCCTGGCAAGTGCTTCCAATTTGAAATAATTTCTCACCGCGTTAAGAAGAGCGGGCCGATAAGGCTGGCGGGACCGGCGGGCAGGCGGTGGCACCCGCTGGACGAGAACCCACACCACGACGCGCGCTGGCGCAGAACTCGAAGAATCCAAAATGAGGGAGAAAAAAATAGCAGAAGATTTGAGTGTGCTCGCCGAGTCCCTGAGAGACTAGCCTTTTTGGACATTGCAACATCAAGCGTGCAGGTGCTTGCTGGTCATGAAACAGAATCTACCTGCTCAATGTATGTGTATGTGTGTATGTGTGTGTGTGTGCATGAATGCAAGTGCTCGTGCATGTGTGTGATTGTGTGAGGGGTGTATGTGTGCGCACGAAACGCAATCCCACCACACCATCAACTAATTAGGATCTAATTATCCAGGCAAGTGTAAACAATCGCAGCAGATGGCAGAATGCGCGGAATTAACTCTAATGACCCGCGGCCCGGTGGAATTCCCATTTCGCCGGCTCTGTTTGTTATTTTTCCTCCATTATTCTTTGCCCTACTTTCTAAATTCAGTTCTTCCCAGCCTCCTCATGCCCCGAGAAAGTGCTGCCTGCCTGCCTGCCTGCCTTCTCTTCCCTCTTCCCTCTTCCCTCTTCCTGCAGCTCTGTTTTGGCTCTCCTCCTACTCCAGTTTGCTCTGTGCCTCTCTTGACTCTACTGACATCGGTCTGCAGCGCCAAAGAGATTCACTCTGTTTCGTTAACGTGCACCAACCAACCCCCCCCCCCCCCCCCCTTTCCCTTGCAAGTCTGCAAATCAAACTTCTGATTTGTCTGAAACGAAAAGGAAGCGAAAAAAGGCTCTCGGTTGAAACGGTTATCAGCTCAGGCGCCCACTGCTGTGTTAAATCCGCGCGGTGCCTAATGGCAAGCTAGGGGATAGGGGTCTGCACTTTTACAGCAGGCCAAGAGCCTTCCGGCGTGCCTCTTTAGTCCATCTCAAGTGAGCGATGGTGGACATCACAGCACCCAAGGAGAAGGGGAAAGGCAGAAAGAGGGGGAAAGAGAAAAAAAGAGAGAGAGAGAGAGAGAGAGAGAGAAGCCTGCTACAAGGTCTCAGAGATCTGCCTGGTCTCGGCGGGCCTTTGTGCAGAAGCGGGCACATAATAGATGTGGAAGGAGTATGTGGGTGCACGGTGTCTCATTAATCGATGGCTGGCTTGCGTGGTTGCTCCTCTATGTGTTGTGCCAAGTGCTCTGGAGCCTAATTAAGCTCCAGGATATCAGAGACACGTCCCTGGGCACACAAACTCCCCTGGCAGCGACAGAGAACATGAGAGAGAGAGACAGAGAGAGAGATGCAGACAGAGAGAGAGAGAGAGAGAGAGAGAGTCCAGACATAGATACAGAGAGAGGGTGGATGCAACAGAGTTTTGGAAGGGATTGGGAATCGAAGGGACACTGAGGAAAAAGCAAGAGGACACGGCTATAAAAGGTGAGCATGTGGGAGAGACGCTGAACATGCAGAAGAGGTGAAGGAGAGGAGGGAAGGACAGAAAGTGCGAGGAGGAGGTGGAGGAGGAGGTGGAGGAGGAGGAGGAGGACGGGGCTGTTTTTGTGGCAGCTTTGTGTCAATGTGGCCTTCAGGAGGATGGCTGCGCGCTGATAATTCAATCTACTGGCCATCGAGCGCCCCCCCCCCCCTGCTTCGTCTTCGTCGCTTCTAATTAAATCTCCATTTGATAGCTCAATGCTGCCACTAATTGTGTTTGAGCTACGTCACCGGCTACCCCACAGCTCCACGATCAAAGTCCAAATGTTGTGCCACGGCACACCTCAATTAATGCCTGTGGCTACAAATCAATTCAGCCAGGGCGACCTGCTCATCTGGCAGTCATGTGTCATTTCATCCGAGTGCTACCTGCGAAGAATGCACCCTCCCAGTGAAATGGGATGGAAATGAGACCGATGGTGCACTGTGGCACTGCTCTGACACTAAGCCTGGAGTTGTCTCCAGTACTCACCCCACACACCACACACACACACACACACACACACACACACACACACACACACACACACACACACACACACACACACACACACACACATACTTCCAGCAACACCATCTCCTGACTGATGGCTTTTCTCAGCTTTAATCAGACGCTCAGTAATCGAACTGCCATGTTGGTTCCAACCAACGATGACGCCGACGGACACAGCTGATGCAGAAAGCCCATCTTGAGTGCCTCTCCGAGATGATTTAACGGCCATAAATTGCTTGGGTGATCGGGTGTGTGTAACAAGCGTGGACTAGCTTTGCGTGTGTATTCACTAGGTAGATACTAACGCGCACACACCCTATGCAGGTGTTGGCATGCCAGGCCATAATGGTGAATGAGTGGGGGGAGGGAGGCGATAAGGGCCGCGCGGCGGTGTGGCCGTTATATCTGGCGTCCATCTTATCATCTTGACATGGTTGTTTCGGCCCTGTGCGGTAATGGGTCCCCTCACCTTGGCTGCCGAGGCTTGGAGGGCAACCTGCTGGCGAGATGGCTGCGCGCGGCGGCGGACTTGACGTACAGGCAGCGAGTCGGATGGGTTTTGCCGGTTGTCACGGTGACGATGGCAGTGACAGAGTGACAGATCGCGCTGACCTTCAGCCGGGGCTGCGAAGCTGGCAAGGAGGAGCGTGGTGGCGCTTTGGCGCTTGGCACCTGCCCGATGTGCCAGTCTGCGACACCCACCTGGAGCCGCATGCACACACACACACACACACACACACACACACACACACGCTAGAGTGCTGGGGAGTCAACAGCAAGTGTCCTCAGTGTCATATTACACCAGCCAAGGGCACGAGCACACACACATACTCACTCACTCACTCACTCAGTCAGTCAGTCACTCACTCACTCACTCAATCACTCAGTCAGTCAGTCACTCACTCACTCACTCACTCACTCACTCACTCACTCACTCACTCACTGTTATTCACCTTCCTATTCACACACCCACACTTACAAACACACACACACACTGGGACATACTGTTGCAAATGCACTGTGCAAAGAGAGCGAAGAAAATCCTCTGTTCGACATTTCTGCCGCCCGCCTAGAAAGAGACCATTGAAACGGCCTTGAATGTTCTGCCGCTGAATGTCAGCAAGAGTGACATGAATAAGATAGCAGATGTCACAGTGAAGCAACGAAAGTGTGCAGAGAGACAGAGGGAGGAAGAGAGAGAGGGAGGGAGAGAGGGAGGGAGGGAGGGAGGAAGAGAGAGAGGGCTGGAGAGAGGGAGGGAGGGTGAGCAGGCAGCCAGGCAAGTATTCGTTTGTGCGTTCTCTCACAGTG
>NC_055959.1:19797841-19800341 GCF_018492685.1 Alosa sapidissima | reverse complement strand
CTCGAGTTCAAGTGGATCTACAACGGAACCGAGCTGACACGCTTCTCTCTCGAGTACAGGTGAGAAAGAGAGAGAAAACGACAGAACCGAATGAAAAGATCAGGAGTGGGCAGTAGAGAGTGCAAGACACCAATAACAAATTGCCTCTCTGGTCCTTCGTCTCAATTGCGAGTGTGTAACCAGCTTAGTAAATAGGAGCACTAATCACAGTTTAAATTGAACAAATTCCTCATTTGCCCCCCGTTTAATTCAAATTCAATCTCATCTTTATTTATGTATTCAGAGAGGCTCTGGCATGGTAACCCCCTTGAGATACAATGTCTCCCTTTTCAATATGAGCATGAAATGACTCGCACAGTCACTCCGAACACATATTAGCAGATATCATTTTCTGTTTCATTTCAGAATACACAAATACAAGCGGATTCATTTCACAAGAAGTCCCCTTGTTTAGCAGGCTTTGCTTTCCTCTCCTCCTCCTACCCTGAGACACACACAGACATACACACACACACACACACACACACACACACACACACACACACACACACACACACACACACACACACACACACACACAAAACCCCCTGTGATGAACAGGAATGGCAGAATGGCACTATGAGGCTCCACAACTCCTCGGAAAAGCCATTCATGTGGCAGGGAAAAAAAGCCCATCATATTCAACATTTGCACGGCTCCTGCAATATTTATGCTAGCCACTGCTAAGTGAATTGTTCTCTTCTGCAGCACTGCGGTGGGTGCGCTTCTACCTTGACTACCAGCACTTGACTGCTGTCAATAATACAATACTTTGCTCTCTTGTTGTTTTATACAAAAAAATAATAAAATTGGTTCTTTTGCTGACCAAGAAGGTCAGCGTTTCACACTGGTCTGAGCACACTCTTAATGGATTCTGTGACGTTACGTGAAGACCTTTTTGTACACTGCCTCCTGCTTTTAAGGCCAGTGGCCCTCAGTGGACCCTGCTTTGTTTTAGTCGGCTCTGAGGCGAGAGAGAGAGAAAAGCGCTGGCCTCCTCTTCCTGTCCGCAGAAACAGTGTGAATAGGTTCCAAACCACACAATTAGATCCCTGTTAGCTATCATTATCAGCCCACATCTCCCTCCTTAGCCAGTCATCAGCACACAGAGCCGACAGCACTCTGTGTGTGTGTGTGTGTGTGTGTGCGTGTGTGTGCGTGTGTGTGCGTGCGTGTGTGTGTGTGCGTGCGTGTGTGTGTGTGTGAATGAGCCAGTTTGTGAGGATCACCATTCTGCTTGTTATTCCCCACCACTCCTGATCAAAGGAGAGAACTTGAATCCACTTAACCAAGGCGTCACCGTTCTGCAAATAGTCATGCAAAAACTCAACAGGGCAGATAAGAAGCCTTCTGCAGATGCCAGTGTCTCGTTAAACAACCCCCTTTTTCTATTTATAGCTCTCACACTGGAGTACATATGCACACACACACACACACACACACACACACACACACACACACACACACACACACACACACACACACACACACACACACACACACACACATATACACACACACACACACATGCACACTAAAGAATCCCTAATAGTTTATCCCCGTCTGTTGTTAGGATCTCTTAATGTGCAGCTCCTAATTTGTGATCTGAGCTCTTCTGATTCCTGTCAATAGAAAGAGTGATTGCATTGCACATTGCAGTAGCTGTTTTTCTCTCCACTTAGTGCTCTGTGTTTTTTTTCTTGTGCTGTTTTTTGGCAGACTTAACATGTGTTAATGGCCCTTTTCCCCCATACCTCGTGTTGTCATCCCAACATCAAGTCGGGCTGAAACAGCAGTCCATTATTAATAAAGCTACTTTGACAGGTTACGGTACGGAAAGTGGTACAGCGTGCCAAACTCAACACTGTCTCACACACACACACACACACACGCAAACACACACACACGCAAATACACGCACACACACACACACACACCATACCAAATGTGTTTGTTTCGCCTTTCGCAGTGTGCACATCATCATGAAAAATTCCTGAATATCCTTCTGACTGCAGTATGTGTGATCATGTGTCTTTCACCTCTCAGTGCAAGTAGCAGAAACGCGCGTCTCTCTCTCTCTCTCTCTCTCTCTATCCCTCTCTCTCTCTGACTCTGTGGAATGACGTGGAGCCCTTCCTGTTTGTCGTGCTGTTTTGTCAGGTACGTGATCCCAGCGCTGGACCGCGCCCACGCAGGGTTCTACCGGTGCATCGTGCGGAACAGGGTGGGCGCCCTGATGCAGCGGAGTACTCAGGTGCAAGTGGCCTGTAAGTGCACGATCCCCCCCGAGCCGTGGACAGCTGTCTGGAGTGGTTTTTAAAGGCACTGCATGTACCCGCCGCGCCTCGGCAGGATCTGTACAGACTGTCAAAATGTGCTCTCTCCCTCTCTCTCACGCTCTCTCTCGCTCCCTCTCTCTCTATCTATCTTTCCCTCTTTCACTCTCTCTCTCTCCCTCTTT
>NC_055959.1:19787841-19792841 GCF_018492685.1 Alosa sapidissima | reverse complement strand
AGTCCAGCCACATGGTTCTGCTGTTGGGTTGACGTAGGAAGCTGCCCTTTTTTATTCATTTTATTTATTAGGGACCATTTACCATTTTTAATATAAATGTTGCCATTTGATGTATTGTACCTCAAAGTTGAGTTAGCCTTACGCTAATTTACATCTGCTGTCCCCAGGCACAGTTAAACATCCATTAGATATCAAACAACATTTAACAAACAAGACAGATCACAAAGCCAACATCAATATAATGCACATGGTGATCCTTAAGCTTAGCTTTAGCATCCAACAGCAGAGCTAATGCTGTAAATGAAAATACATCGACAGATACACGCACACACACGTTCACACACATGCATACAGTTTACAGTGTAACACACACACATACACATGATACACACACACGCACACAAAAATATGCATAGGCGTATTTAAGAGATGAATTACCACAGCATTAATAATGCAGCTGCTTGAATCTGTGCTGCCATCACACTCTCTGATGACTTTGTTCTCCCCCATTCTCTCTCATCCTGGACTTTTCATCTCTTAAATCTACCTATCATCTCTCTCTCTCTCTCTCCATCCCTCTCTCTCCATCAACCTCTCTATCCCTTGCTCTATCTCTCTCTTTCTCTTTCTATCTCCTCACGTCCCCTCAGGCCCCTTGTGAAGTTGGCCATCACGTGGCGTAAGAACGGTCAGGTGTTCACGCGTGGCATCCGTGACTTTGGCCGGCGAGTGACCATCAGTGGGCCACTGGTGAGCGACAGCGGCTACTACGAGTGCGAGGCCTCCCTGCGTAGCAGCCGAGCGCCCACCGTCAAAGCCGGGGCTTACCTGCACGTGCTCGGTACAGTCGTCTTTCCAGTGCCTGACTATGATTGATATGATTGAATGATTTCCTCTTACTATGATATTCAATGCCATCACATCACACACCAGTGACTCACCACTGACCCACCGTAGAGCATCACTATGGTAAACTCTCAGAGAAGTCTCCAGCCCCATGAAATCTGAATCACCATCTTCTCAGCAGGGGGAATTCAAATCTTAGGAGAGCTTTACCAGATGTGTGAATAAATGTGGAGGTGCTGTATAACCTTTAGTCTTGTAATTATCCCGACCCACGTCTCTGATGAGCTGATATCATATATTGATATTGTATCACGTTGATTAACTTAGCTGGAAAACACTTTTGTACAACTCGTGGCTGTTATTTGTGCTCAGGTTCACAAATACTGTTCTTGATTTCAGGCGTGGGTGAGGCTGTTTAAGATTTGAAATTAGATGACCATATTGTCTATAACGGCTTCAACATGACTTCAGATAACTTTTTACTTGCTTCAAGCGCTGTATATAAATAGCACTGTTATATATCTGTCTTGAACAAATTAATTAAAATTCTCAGAATTCTCAATATCAGTCTTCACAGATATGTGGAAAGTGATTTTGTCACTGTGGAAAGGGTTGCACACAAGGTGTCAATTATGTTGTTCATCATACAATGCACACTATCCAAACATTTTGTTTGGCAAACAATATGATCCTCCCGCCATCCACATCAGCTAGTTTAGAGACACCATGCTAATCAATATGGTGACCTCGCACTCAAACTGACTCCATCTCCACTTCCCCTCGTTGATCAATGAGCCTAACAACATACTCCACCACTTCACTCACTCATCTCACTCACCATGCAGACTGAAGTATGGTCCAGCACACACACACACACACACACACACACACACACACACACATGCACACACACACACACACACACACACACACACACACACAGACACACACGCACATGCACACTTACACACACATACACACACACACGCACACACACACACACATGCACACACACACACACTCTCTCATCTCATCTCACACACATCTCATTCTCAGCTCATTCATCTCATTCAAAACATGTCATTCACAAAGCTCCGTCGGATTGGATTTGGTGTCTCAGCAACACTTGTAAGGTCAGGTGTGGTGTGTGTCAGCCAGTGTTGTTGTGACAGACTGCGGAATGAGGCTGACGGGTCTCCTCTCTGAGTGGCTAACGTGTCCCATTCCACAAGGGCTCTCATGGAGATGGGTAATCATAGCAGCGGAGTAATGTGATCTTCCTGGAGAGTTCAGCTTCTGCTTTCTCTCTCTCTCTCTCTCTCTCTCTCTCTCTCTCTCTCTCTCTCTCTCTCTCTCTCTCTCTCTCTCTCTCTCTCTCTCTCGCTCTCTCTCCCTCTCTCTGTTACTCTCTTTCTCTCTCTCCTTCTCTCTCTCTGCAGAACACCCAATGTTTGTGAAAGAGCCTGAGAGACACATCAGTGCAGAGATGGAGAAGGTAGTGGACATACCCTGTCAGGCCAGAGGTGAGTATGTGTGTGTGTGTGTGTGTGTGTGTCAGTATCTGAGAGAAATCTGTGTGCATGTGTGTCTGTCTGTCTGTCTGTCTGTCTGAGAGGGCATTCGTGGTTATTTTTGCAAGTGAATGTAGGTAGACGCAGGTGTGTAAGTGGACCTGTGTGTGTAGCTGTGCTGTATGCAGTACTGTACGTGCTTGTGAGGTCACCTCACTCCTTTTCTCTCCGTCACTGTGATCTCTCCACCCAGGAGTCCCCCAGCCTGATATCGTGTGGTATAAGGACGCCGCACCCATCAGTCCCGTCAAGACGCCCCGCTACAGGGTCCTGGTCGGTGGCAGCCTGCAGATCAACGGCCTGTTACCGGACGACACCGGAATGTTCCAGTGCTTCGCCCGCAACTTGGCCGGCGAGATCCAGACCAACACCTATCTGGCTGTCACCAGTAAGACAGAGAGCTCCACCTCTAGACGTTGAATAGCTGAGAGGGAAACACATGCAAGCCTGTCTTTTCTACTCCACTCCCTCCCCCACCCATCACTACCGGCACAGTGTCTCTCCTGCTATCTGTCTCCCTGTCAGATCCATCATCTCACAAGCTTACAAATTACCACCTGTTTTTTTTTTTTGCCCAAGAAGACACTGTAAGAGATTGATAGATAGACAGAATATGGAGCAACGACAAAAGGAAGCCGAGTGAATGGGTGAGTGAGTGAGAGGCGAGAGAGAGAGAGAAGACGTGAACAGAAATAGATAGATAGATAGATAGATAGACAGACAGACAGAGTGCACTCATCCCGCCTGCCTGTCTGAATTTTGTGTTTATTATATATTATTTTTTATATATTTTTTTGTGTGTTTTTTTATTTTTTATTTCATCTGTCAGAATAAAAGATGATAGGGCGGCGAGAGAGAGCAGCGGAGACCGGTGAAGCAACTTTCATATTCAAAGCTGATGTCTGTGGCAAGGCCCCCGGTCTTTGTCTGGTTCTCTGTGATGGGTTATCTGATCTGAGATCAGCGGCGGCGACGTGCGCGCTCACTCACTGGCTGTGTTCTGTTCCGCCCGCTCCTCAGGTATCGCGCCTAACATCACGGCGGGGCCTGCAGACAGCGCCGTGATTGACGGCATGTCCGTCATCCTGCACTGCGAGACCGCCGGAGCCCCGCGGCCAGCCATCACGTGGCAGAGAGGTGGGCGGCCCAATCATGTCAGCGCAACGCAACGCACCAGTGGTTTCTACCCCGGAACCAATCGGATGATGTGGGGTGTGTGTGTGTGTATATATGTGTGTGTGTGTGTGTGTGTGTGTGTGTGTACTCTGCCACTAATCCCGCTTCATCACGCCAGACATGTCAGCAGCTGATCACATACCCTGAGTACACACATACACACTCACACGAACACACACACACACACACACACACACACACACATACATTACACACACACACACACACACACACACACACACACACATACCCACACACTCTGTCTGTCAATATTGAAGCCTATTTTCAGCCTGCCGGCACAAGAATAGGGCTTTTTAAACGCCTGAGGTCCAAAAAGTCCCCCGTTACCATGGGAACGGAGGCATTAACCCAGACATAGTAGTTACTGGGGTGGGTAATACAACAAATGGTCATCATGCCTCTCTCTCTCATCCTCTCCCTCTCCCCTCTTCCCTCTCTCCTCCTCCCTCTCTCCCCTCTTCCCTCTTACATCTTTCTCCATTTCACCCTTTGCTCCTTTCTCTCCCTCCCACTGTCCTCCTTCGCCATCTCGTTTTCTCTGTCTTGCTGCCTCTTTCTCTTTCTATCTATCCTCTTATTTTCCCCTCTTTGTCTCTCTCCCTCTCCCCCTATACCCCCCCCCCCCATCTCTCTCTCTCTCTCTGTGCAGGTGAGCGTGTGTTGGCCAGTGGGTCAGTGCAGCTGCCTCGCTTCACGTTGCTGGAGTCGGGCAGTCTGCTCATCAGCCCCTCTCACCTGTCTGACGCCGGCGGCTACACCTGCATGGCCAGCAACTCCCGCGGCATCGACGAGGCCTCCGCCGACCTGGTTGTCTGGGGTATGTTATGTTGTCTCTGTTTGTGTGTTTGTGTGTGAGTGTGTGGGTCAGGGTGTGTGTGTGTGTGTGTGTGTGTGTGTTTCTGTCTGTGTGTGTGTGTGTGTGTGTGTGTGTGTGCGTTTGACAGTGTGTGTCGAGATTGTTGTTGTGTGTGTTTGCATATATATATATATATATATATATATATATATATATATATATATATATATATATATATATATATATATATATATATATATACAGCATGCGGCTTAACTGGATGAATTCATAGGAGGGGGATGAAAGAATAAGTGCAAATAAGTTTTCACCAGTGTGTTTTGTAGGTGTGTGTTTCTCAACAAGCTGATCTTGTGGGTCAGGATTAGCCATCAGAATGAGTGTGAGGCTTAGAAAACGGCATAAATCAGTTTTCACTTCACACTGTGTGTGCGTGTGTGTGTATGTGTGTCTGTTTGTCTGTGTGCATGCGCGTGTTTGTATGAGAGAGTGTGTGTGTACACTTGGAAGTGGGTGCATTAGAGTGTGTGTATGTGTGTGTGTGTGTGTGTGTGTCTGTGTGTGTGTGTGTG
>NC_055959.1:19702841-19777841 GCF_018492685.1 Alosa sapidissima | reverse complement strand
TGCAAAGTTTCTGTTGTTTTGTCATAAAGCAGCTGTGTGAAAAATGAGATAAAACAGAAATGAAAAGACATAAAAAGAGATGTTAAACGCTTCTCTCTATTCCACGGCAGGCTACCGCATCTCTTGGGAGGAGTTCAACCGCACCAACACCCGGGTCACCCACTACCTGCCCAACCAGACCCAGGAGTACCGCGTCACCGGCCTGACAGCCCTCACCACCTACACCATCCAGGTGGCCGGCATGACCTCCAAGGGCCAGGGCCAGCTCTCGTCCTCCACCATCTCCTCCGGGGTCCCGCCAGGTGAGCCACCTATGCCCACACTGGTATGGCTGCAGAGCAGGAATAGCCTCGTCTTTCTCTCCCTCTCATCTCCTGTCCACTCTTTAACTGTCCTTTTAAATAAAGGCAAAAAGGCCAAAGTTTAACATATATCAAAAAATATAATGAGAATTAAATAAAGAAATGCACTGACCTCTGTATTCCTGTTATGATGTGCAATGTCAGGCTGCTGATCAGCTCTAGATCTAAAAGAGTGTATAATTGGGGGGGAGACACGTTGACATGAGGATCTTGACTGCAGTCAGCATGCCCTTTGCTCTGATGGGAGAGAAGCAACATGCCCTTTGTCTGGTGACGGGCACTATGAACTGAAGAGTCTGCCCTATTCCCACTCAAACTGATAAGATTCTCTCCCTGAGGTTGACTTATGGTGCTGTGCACTGCACAGACTGTAGAAGGGGCTGTGCAGTTGTGCAGCAGTGTGTGTGTGTGATCCCACGTGTGGATGCTGTGCTCTGGCGCTTGGCCCCCTAATTGTACCTGTCACACCTCAGTCCAGACCTCCCGTGTTTCTCCCTGTCGAGCCTCTGATCGCTCGTGCTCTTTTTGTGCAGAGATGCCGGGACCCCCCACCAACATCGCCATCTCCAACATCGGCCCCCGCACGGTCACTCTGCAGTTCAAACCCGGATATGACGGCAAGACCTCCATCTCACGCTGGCAGGTGGAGGCACAGGTACAACACAGAGGAAGTTGACCCCCCCTCTCCCCTCTCTCTCTCGCAATCATGAGCTGTTGCTTGCTATCAATATGTCTGCCTTTCACTGGTTTTCTGTCCTTCACCTTGTCTTTTCACGTTAGCCTCTCATTCAACGCCCTTAGTATCACCTCATATTGATCTGCTGTGGTCCTCTCTCTCTCTCTCTCTCTCTCTCTCTCTCTCTCTCTCTCTCTCACTCTCTCTGTCTCTCTCACTCACTGTTGTTTATTCATACAGCGCTTCATTTTCACAGCTGTTGAAGGATTTCTTTTAGACTGTGTCTCTATGGACAAACTTTTTTTTTTTACACTTTAACTCCCTCCATGGTGACCTTCCCTTAGCTTTGTCCTCCTGCTGTCTTTATCCGCAGATCGGTGTTATCGGAGAAAACGAGGAGTGGGTCACGGTTCACCAGCTGGCCAACGAGCCAGACGCCCGCTCTCTGGAGGTCACTGGCCTCAATCCATACACCTTCTACAGGTAACACTTCCGCCTCACACAACAGCACACTTATAGGTGTCCATGCAGGTAGAGCCTCATATAGTTGTCATATTTTTTTTTACTTAGTTAATCACACAATTGTTTATACCCATGCCAATTTTGAATGTAATAGATTTTATTACCTAAATACCTTTTTTATTCTCTTTTTTATCTCCTGCATAATTTCATTCTCTTTTTACTTATGCTTATCTCATTTGCAGGCAGGGTTAGAAATCTATCTCTCAAATACAAATTCACTATAAATCAAAATGTGTTATGGGTAATGAATAATTCTGCTCATGATTCATTAATAATTAACGGTAAATGGGATTACATTGCGCCCACACACATACGGTACGGTAAAGACTGAACATGGCTGTGTGCTGTCAGGTTCCGCATGCGGCAGGTGAACATCGTCGGCACCAGCCCCGCCAGCCAACCCTCCAGGAAGATCCAGACGCTGCAGGCTCCTCCGGACATGGCACCTGCCAACGTGACCTTGCGCACGGCCAGCGAGACTAGCCTCTGGCTTAGATGGGTGGTACGTTCTCCTGGGCATGGAAATGAATGACATATGAAGTCTATGTTGTGTATGAATGCCTACACATATAGGATTCTTTTCAAAACCCTAGAATCCTCTTGTGTACCGACAAGAACATTAAAACAAGTTGATTACACACTTGTCTGTGAATTTAACTTGGGTTGAATAATAAAATCTTTGAAATGATGATTATGAAAAGGTGTACTCCAAATCTGTAACAACAGCACAAGACAGAGGTCTGATTTGGTATACACCGTAAGCACCTAAGCATTGAGAACCACATACAACCAGAGTGTTTGTCTGGTCTCACACCAGCCTTTGCCAGAGTGGGAGTACAATGGGAACCTAGACCTGGTGGGCTACCGGGTGCAGTACGCACGGGCCGGGTCAAAGGCTGGGGTCCTGTCCCACGTCATAGCGGACCGCCTGGAGCGGGAGTTCACCATCGAGGACCTGGAGGAGTGGACCGAGTATGAGGTGCGCGTTCAGGCGTTCAACGGCATCGGGTCCGGACCCCTGAGCCCGTCCATCATCGGGAGGACCCGCGAGTCCGGTGAGCATGGTTGAGCTGACCGCAGCTCACTCAAACAGTCGAGTAGTCGAGTGACTCCTTCATCATTCTTTCATTCGCCTCCTCTCTTGGCTGCACTTAAGACAGATTTTACAAGCTAGTTCAAGCATTTCAACTTGAACATTTCAACATCTCCCAACCACATTGCCACATTATGGTACGTCTTTGATTAAAGCTGCAGTTGGCAAGATTTTTTTTATCATATTCACTGAAACTGACACTATGCTCCGACAGAACAACATAAATAAGCCGGTTTTAGAAAAAAAACCTGCACTTCTACCTCCACCTAGAGCCTGTTATTTGTTTTGCAAAAATCCACAGCTCCCGGTTCTTCTGGTCCAATCAGAGCAGATCTGAGATCTGACTGTCAGTCCCAGTCTGGTGCAGTCTGGTGCACACGACGAGCACAAACTCGATGAGAGGGCACTTGGTGGTAGTGGGGGAGGGGCATGAGAGTTGTAAACATTCAAAATTTTGGCTAAGTCCCCTCAATCTGTCAGACTTGCCAACTGCAGCTTTAAATCATCTCCACGAATCTCAGTGCACACTCACCCATGCTCTTTGACCACTTGTTACTTTAATGAATTCACTTTCATGGATTGGTTCTTTAATTTCCTTCCTTGTACTCCAGATCCATCTACATAGTCGTCATCACAGTGCACTTTTGTGAAAGGGAAAGAAAAGGAATCTGACTTAGTGACCAGTGCGTCCCTTTAACGACCCCTCTCTCTCACAGTGCCCTCCTGCGGGCCCAGTAACGTCTCGGCCTTCGCCACCACCTCCAGCAGCATCCTGGTGCGCTGGGGAGAGGTCCTCCTGCACGACCGCAATGGCCTCATCCTGGGCTACAAGGTACGCACTGAGCCTCTCTCTCAACAGAGGAACGCTCCATCTCCCTTCACTCTACGTCCATCTATTAGCGTGGAAATGTCATCAGGGGACAGTGTGTTAGAACAGTCCACTGTCTCTGTACATTTCCATCCAGCTGGACTGACAGTTACTGTACATTTGTCTACTCTTAATACATTTCCCTGGGAATCAATAACATATCAATCAATCTATCTATTCTGTCTGTCCATCCATCAATCCTTCTATCCTCCATTCGTCTCTCTATCCATCCACTCCTTCCATCCATGCACCCACGCACCCACCCATCCATCCATCCCCCAGGTGGCCTACAAGGAGAAGGACCTGGACACAGACCTGCGGTTCTGGACGGTGGAGGGCAACAACAGCCACAGTGTGCAGCTGACGGGGCTGGGAAAGTACGTGCTGTATGAGATCCAGGTCCTGGCCTTCACGCGTATCGGAGACGGCCGACCCAGCTCTCCGCCCATCCTGGAGAGGACCCTGGATGATGGTGAGGGTTTGGACTGACCAATTGTTTGAACTGCCCTGCCCCCCTCACTTGACTGACTGACTGACTGTTTCCATGTATTGCCAGTTCAGCAGCTATGGCTATTATTGTTTGTTTTACAGTGTTACATATTTCATGCAGCTTATTGTCCACACAATCATCCCATTCAGCTTGCCATTTCTCATTTATATAGTAGAGGTTTCACATCTGAGGCAGGGATTGGTAATTTCGTCACTCAAGGCCTGTTTAGCTGCACTATCTGCCTTCTCATTGCCACTGAGTCCAACATGGCCAGGAACCCAGCAAAAAACAATGTTCAAGTTCAGTTTAGTCAGATGATCCACTTTGTCAAGAATTTCCACAATGAGGGGGTGATCAGTCTTTTAAAACTCCAGGGCTTGAAGGCACGATTTAGAGTCTGTACAGATCAGAGAGTATTGTTCATTGGTTTCCTCTATGTAGACTTCAGACTTAAAAGCAAGGCTTTAGCTTCAGCTGTAAAAATAGAACATATAGTTGGAATACGCAGGCCATGCTGATAATAATTCACTACTATTGCTGAGGACACAGAGTTCTCAGTTTTTGATCCATCGGTATAAATGGGGGTATGTAAAAGAAAACGTTGTCTCATATCAAAAAAGGCAGCCTGGTAGTCATTTGGATGAGCGTTTGACTTTTTCCTTTGGGTTAGATCCATTACAATCACAGGTCGTTTTAAAGTCCAAGGGGGAGTGGGGCAGACATGTGTAGATTGCAGACTGTCCAGATTAATGTTCAAGTGTCCCCCTCACTTGAAGTCCAGTCTCAAAACCATTCACATCTATGTTTGAACGGCTTTGATTCATTCTTAAATTGCTTCACAGATTTACTCTATTTCAATGTGCTATATTTGCTACAAATCTTGCTAATGGTTATGGCACATAAATGATTCAAGATTCAAGATTCACTTCATTGTCCCACAGACAATGAAGACATAAAAGACAAGTTATGACAATTACTGTAAGATAATTCAAGGATGTGTAAAGAAAGTTCAAGCCATAAGAGAGAAGTTACGAGAACTACTGTAAGATAAGAAAAGGATGTGTAAGGAAAGTTCTCTAAGTGTTCTGCAGGATGACTCTAACTGAGTAAGGGTGTGACATGCATGCTCCCTCTTACCTGCTGCAGTGCCTGGTCCTCCGATGGGCATCCTCTTCCCTGAGGTGCGCACCTCCTCGGTCAGGCTCATATGGCAGCCCCCTGCCCAGCCCAACGGCATCATCCTGGGTGAGTTCACAAAGCCCCTCACACAGCTTCCCATACAGTTCCTTACCTGTGTCCTCCACGCGCTGTTCACATACTGGTCACTGACATAATCTTTTCGTGCCTGGTCGGTCTGTCACAGCCTATCAGATCACCTATAGGCGGAATTCGTCCAATAGCAACACGGCCACGGTGGATGTGCTCAGCCCCAGTGCGCGTCAGTACACGGCGACCGGCCTGAAGCCTGAGAGTGTGTATGTGTTCCGACTGACTGCTCAGACCAGGAAAGGCTGGGGAGAGGCGGCCGAGGCGCTGGTGGTTACCACGGAGAAGAGAGGTGCAAACTTACCTACTAACACATGGGAACATCACAGACCCTTAGTCATTATTGTGCCATGTTTAAAGAGCTTGTGGCAAATCTTGATGCATCTTTTTTAATCTGAAATGTGTATGTGTGGGTTTGTGTGCATGTGTGTGTGTGTGTGTGTGTATGTATGTGTGTGTGTGTGTCCGTCTGTGTATGTGTGTGTGTGCATGCCTGTGTGCGTATATGTTTGTGTGTGTGTGTGTGTGTGTGTGTGTGTGTGTGTGTGTGTATGTGTGTGTGTGTGTGTGTGTGTGTGTGTGTGTTCACCCTCAGCTCGCCCACAGCCCACCAGCAGGCCTGTGGTGCCCCAGGAGGAAGTCCAGGCCAGGAGTGTGCTGTTGTCATGGGAACCAGGCAGCGATGGCCTCTCCCCCGTCCGCTACTATACGGTCCAGTACCGAGAGCTGCCGGACAGTAACTGGACTGTGCACTCGGCCTCGGTCAGCCATGAGGCCAGCTCCTATATTGTGGACAAGTAAGGAATCTTACTTAAGGAAGCCTTAGATGGTGGCTTGGTTGCATTATAGCTCAATTGGTACTCAATAAGTATTCTATAAAGTATTCTATTTACTATTTCTATATTCTATTTCTATTCTTTTCTATTTACAGACTGAAGCCGTTCACCTCCTACCAGTTCAGGGTGAAGGCCACCAATGACATTGGAGACAGTGAATACAGTGAAGACAGCGAGGCCATCACCACCTTGCAGGATGGTAAGATCACATGACCTGATACTCTGGCTCATCATGATTGAGGATGACACGCCCATAGGAATGAACCGTTCTAGTACATGCTGATATTCTCATCCTGGATACCTCTGGACAGAGAGGAACTATTATGTGTGTCCTGCAATAGGAAGTGATGTCAGTGGATGTTCTAAGACAGTACACTGCTGTGCTGTAGGCCAAGCCATGACTTCATACTTAATTGCTGCCAGAGCCTCTCGGACATGCTAATAGCCTTGCGAACGTGCAAACGGCCTGGCCGGCCATCAATGGGTCCAGTGTGTGGGCAGTGTGTGTGCTCACAGCTGGCGCATGTATGCAGATCACAAGTTGTTTACTCCACTTCAACATTGTTTTTTGACTCAAATCTCTGTCTCTCTTCTCTGTCTCTGTCTCTCCCCACCACCCCGAAACCCCTCCTCACATGTGCACCCCCCTAACCCCCCTTTCCCTTTCCACAGCCCCAGACAAAGCTCCCACAATCCTCTCCGTCACGCCACACACCACCACATCTGTGCTCGTCCGCTGGAAGGTAAGAAGTACTCAGCGCGGTGTTAGAGAGGTGAATGATAATTGAGCCAGAGATGGCCGCTCTTGGCCATAAGGTCAGGTGTCATATGAAATATGAATCGTGCATAGGAGAATAATTAAATGTCTGCGTACCAGTTTGCTCTGCCTGCGGATGTTTAATTCATGGCCATTCAGACTGACAAGGCTTGAGTCCGGCCTGAAATTAAACTGGCAGATGAGCGAGCATGCCTGGTGTGAATTGAATAGCGGAGGGAAATTATGTTATTCTTCTCGCTCCAGAAATGATTGGGGCCAAGGCTAAAGGGTGAAGAACAGAGCTGGAGGGGGCCGATTGAGAGGATGCTCTTCTCCTCCTCCTCCTCCTCCTCCTCCTCATCCTCTTGTTCTGCTTCCTCTTTGTATTTGCTTCCATTTCTTCTTCCTCTTCTTCTTCTTCCTCTTCTTCTTTTTCTTCTTCTTTTTCTTCTTCTCCTCCATTTTCATGAGCACCCACCGTCTGCTTATCAGCCCTGTTCTTCTTCCTCCCACTGTCTAGCCTCCATCTGAGGAGCAGATCAATGGCATCCTGCTGGGCTTCCGGGTGCGCTACCGAGAGCTGCACTACGACCGCCTGAGGAGCTTCACCGTGCGCACGGTCAACAACCCGTCCGCCAGCTGGGCCGAGCTCACCGGTGGGTCCTCCGCCCGCCCGCAGTGCACAACCAAAAACGACACACACACACACTTACACACACACACACACACACACACACACACACACACACACACACACACATATGCACACACACACACGCGCGCACACACACACACACACTCCACCGTCTGTTTCTGTGCCTCTATGGGAGAGGAAGATAGAGACAGAGAGAAAAGAAAGATAGAGAGAAAAATGAGCAAGAGAGTAACACTGCCAGGCACTCAGCCATTACAGACCTCAGTGGTTGCATCCAGCAGCTAAATGTCACCATGATGAATTCCTCATTTGGGGAGAGGAAATGGCGCTTTCATATGGGAGCTGCTGACCACAATGAATATCATGAATAAGAATTACTGGAGGTCACACCTGTTTCCTTATCGCACCGGTTGCATGCTTTTGAAATCCTCATTTAACCGCCATGTTGACATGCTCGCAATCACCCACACCATCAAAGTGCTGCAGTTATTCCTCAAGAATGTGTACCCATCTGATTCCCTGTCTGGGTCCCTCCAGTGCACAGTTGTGTGCTCATTACCACACAGCTCATATCTCATCTGGCGCACACACACACTCGGTGGTGTCAGGAGGGATGGGAAATGTACTGAGGGGGCTGTGCCGCGCCGCCCTGTGCCGCTCGGCTGTGTCAAAGATGATTGAGGCTCTTTGTTCACTTGTCTCCCCAGACGTCTGGCCGTCTCTGTCGCTCCAAGACGAGAGCGGTGTCTCGTGCATGCTTCCATACTGCCCAGCTGATGCCTCTGCTACGGTTTACAACTAATGCACTAACCTTCGTTTTTTTCTTCTCTCTATCTCTCTCTCTCTCTCTCTCTCTCTCTCTCTCTCTCTCTCTCTCTCTCTCTCTCTCTCTCTCTCTGTCATTGCTCCCTCCATCTTTCTCTTCTCTTCTGTTTCACATCTCCCTTCTCTCTCTTTCTGTCTGTATTTCTAATCTGCTTGTCTCTGTTCCACTCTCCACCTCTGTCTCCCTATTTCCCTCCATTATTTCTCTGTATTTCCTTCTCTTTCTCCTCTTTTCCTTTCTTTCCTCCCTCCATTTCTTTCTTTCCACTTTCTCTCTGTTCCCTCTCACTCTCTCTCTTCCTTCTCTATCTCTCTCTCTCACACTCTCTCACTCTCTCTCTCTTTTTCCTCTCACTCTCTCTGTCTCACTCTCTCTCTCTGTATCTCTCTCTCTCTCTCTCTGTCTGCCTCTCTCCCACCCTCCCAACTCTGGCTGCCCTCCCCTGTGACCTATTGATGCCCCCTCCTGACCCTGCGCTGCGCCCCCCAGCCCCCTACAGCGTTAGGAACCTCAGCGAGTCCTCACTCACCCAGTACGAGCTGGACAGTAAGTCCTGGAGTGTGTGTGTGTGTGTGTGTGTGCTCACTTCACATCTAATCCTGAAGCTGTGTGTGTGTGTGTGTGTGTCTATGTGTGCATGTGTGTATGGTGTGTGTGAGTGTGTGTGTGTGTGTTTGTGTGCATCTCTCAACATTCCATCCCATCTTTCCAAGCACTTTCATCTCCGGATCTTAAAAGAGCTCCTGTCTTTTTCATTCGATTTGACGCTTTTCCAGATAGCACTCTTCATTCCTCTTATCGTCTCTCTCCGTGTCTTCATCTATGCCCCCACAACTCCCTCTCCTGCAGTCTGAGTTTGACCTTCAATTTCAGTCCTAATCGATTCACTCCTGCTTCACTGGCTTACATCCCTCCATGCCTTTAAATGCTCTCTTTATAATTCCATTGTCTTTTAAATGTCTGTTTTCAATTCATTGGAGGAAAAAAACACTGTGACTCTGATTTCTTGCAGACTTGAGCAAAAACAAGCGCTACGAGATCCGTCTGAGTGTGTACAACGCCGTAGGGGAGGGTCCCATAAGCAAACCACAGGAAGTGTTTGTGGGGGAAGCAGGTTGGTGCAGGGATGGTCGAGGGTCTGAGTGTATTACACCACAGAAGAGTGACCAACACAGATCCATCTTAATGCCCCTCTGCTCTCCTCCCCCAGTGCCCACTGCCCCACCCCAGAGCGTGTCTGTCCAGTCCTCCACTGCCTCTCAGCTGGACGTGACATGGGAACCTCCTCCTCTAGACGCCCAAAATGGAGACATCCAAGGCTACAAGGTATTACAGAGTAGCTTTTGGGATTTATATGTAATATCTATAAGTCCTAGACCTATGTATGAATATATCGTTACTGAATACTATTGTGGTAAAGGAAATATGGCTCCACATAAAATCATCATAGAGTTTCTACTAGTAGTGGTATATAATGTTAAGGTAATAATAATGTAGGTGCAATACAATCCTCTCTCCTTACATCAGTATGCGGTACCTGTAGTGAGACTGTGACAGCACCAAATATACTGTTTGTTGGAAAATAACTCTTCCCATTTACATTCCACAGACGCTACAATTCAGTGAGCACAAAGCAAAGGCATAAATTTCCAGGGTATTTGTGCTCCCTGGGTTATGTGCTTATTACCCTGAGAGCAGCTCCAGTCTGGCTGAGCTGGCTGGCGAAGCCTTAAGCAAACATAATGGTGTGTTAGAGTGGCTGATTTACTCTGTCCTTGGCCCCCCCGTCTCCTGCGTCCTGCTGTAGATTTACTACTGGGAGTTCCAGCTGCAGAACGAGACGGAGCGCCTGCGGACGCTCTTCCTGCCCGAGGGAGGGGTGAAGCTGAAGAACCTGACGGGCTACACCACCTACATGGTCAGCGTGGCCGCCTTCAACGCCGCTGGGGACGGACCGCGCTCGCCGCCCACCAGAGGGCGCACTCAGCAAGCAGGTGAGCCTGACGCTGATGGATGACTGGGAGTCGAGGGTGACAGCATCCATCTCCCAACGTTTGACACTTGAGACAACAAGCACGCAGCTGTGAAAACATCTGGTTGGACTGTGACTGCATCTGACCATTTGCTACTGTAAGCTTAAGCTGCACGTATCCCCACTCAAAGTGAACCACTGAAATATAATTTGCGTCACAGACCACTTAGTACTTGAAAAGAGGTGTCCAGATTCATTATTCTCATGGTGTCAGTCAGATGACCGATGACCTCTCCCAGACTCAGTCACAGCCCTTCCCCACGGTATGGACACTGTGACTTTTTGTCATTTTTGTGGAATAAAAGCCCCCTGTTTTGGAGCCAAATTAACAGGGAGTCATCATAAACTTGACAATGGGAAAGGGTTTTTTGGAAATGCTGTGTATTGAGAAAACCACAGGGGCGGAAGCACAGGGCAGTGTGGGGGAGAGAGAGAGAGAGAGAGAGAGAGAGAGAGAGAGAGAGAGAGAGAGAGAGAGGGGGAGAAGGAGAGGGTGGAGAAAGAGGACACATATGGAGGGGTTTTGGCTCAGCAGCACAATGGCGGCTGTGTTCTACACTCCCAGGCTCTCGTCTGTGGGTTCACTGGGGGTGGGGGGGTAAAAAGAGCATTTCAGTATTTTTTCGGAAAAAAATTGAATAAATCCCTCTGGCCTTTTCCGCTGCCTTGAAGATTGTAACACCGTGGAGGGGCCTTAGACGCTGAGAACCCAAAACACAAACGAGATTCTTGGCACTTTTTTACAGCGTCTTCAAGAGACTGGGATAAGTGCCAGCTTAAGCTTCCCCCAGAGTTCAAGTTAGAAACGCTGCAAAGTTCTGACACTAGCGTGGGTCCTGACCCCGAAAACAGAGTGTAGAATTCCACAAAATGTTTCCTTAAGGCCTTGGCAGCGCTTCTGTGGTCATAGCAAAATCAAAAATAGATAGGGCTTTGATGAATATTTTGAATGAATCGTTGTATTGATTCTACTATGTAAACTACTCTCTCCCCTCTCTCACCTCCCCGTTCTCTCCTCTCCTCCTGTTGTTCTTGTCCTCTCCTCCTCTCCTCTTCTCCTCCTCTCCTCCTCCTCTCCTCTCCTCCTGTTCCAGCTCCCAGCGCTCCCAACTTCATTCACTTCAGCGAGCTGACCACTACCTCGGTCAACGTGTCCTGGGGTGAGCCCAAGCACCCCAACGGCATCATCGAGGGCTACCGCGTGGTCTACGAGCCCTGCACACCCGTGGATGGTGAGAATCTCTGCTCCCTGGCACATCAAAAGGGAGGGGAAAGAAAGAGAAAAAAGAAAGAGAAAAGAAAGAAAAGAAAAGGATTCACTCCAGAAAATGACTGAGATAGCTTTGCGTCAGCCGTTAATTAACACCCTGCGGGGTCGTCACGGCCATTTTAGCTTACAAATCTCCCCCGGCCTGTCATCTAAATGCGTTCAAGCTGGGCCCTGGCCGCGGTCACTTACCGAGCAGCAGGGACGCCGCGTCCTCCGCCTGGCATACCTCCGCTGGGGGCCTCCGTCTGTGCCCTCTCATTGGGCGCGGAGCTGCCTCGGAACGCTGCTAAATGCGGTCCGCTCGCTAGATTCTTGAGTAATTGAGACCAGAGATGGGGTGAGTGCCAGAGCCTACTGTGGTCTCACGGTCACCCGCTAATGACACAGGAGTGGTCATATATGTGGGAAAGCAGGAAAGCGCTCTGTGTGCGCTGTATGTGTCTGTGCGCACGTGTGTGTATAGGTGTGTATGCATTTGTGTGGGTGTTTACTTGTGTGTATATTAGTGCTTGTAAGTTTGTGTGTGTGTGTGTGTGTGTGTGTGTGTAGGTGTTTATGCATTTGTGTGTGTTTACTTGTGTGTATACAAGTGCTAGTACATGTGTGTGGTGTGTGTGTGTGGTATGTGAGTGTGTTTGTGTGTCGTGTGTGTGTGTGTGTTTGTGTGTTCAAGCAGCATGTGGGAGACACAGATGTACGGGTTCATTGTTTACAGAAGGCCTCTCAGTATGGGAAGGGTGCGCTTCAGTTCAGTTCACTGGGCCATCTCTATTTATTGGCGGTGCTAATGCACCATGACATGGCTGCCTGTGGGAGATGGAGCCTATGCCATGTGGGTATACTTCACTGACTGCTATAGTGTGTATAGATATAGAAGAGATGAACTTAACTTCTATGTTCTGGTGTATATGTATGAGAATAAACATGAGGGCCTGTCTGTACTTAACTGTGTATATGTTTGTGTGTTTGTGTATAAGTGTGTGTGTGTGTGTGTGTGTGTGTGTGGTCATAAACCTGTGGGTGGTTGCTGAGGAGTGACTGCATATATGTGGTCTGCTCTGTGCCGCCATATGTAGTCCATGTCTGTGTGAGTGTGTGTGTGTGTGTGTGTGTGTGTGTGTGTGTGTGTGTGTGTGTGTGTGTGTGTTTGTATGTGCCTACTCTTAAGCGTGGTCTAGAGTTATAGTGTCTCCTGTACAGACTCCTCTCCTCGCACTCCAGGTGTCAGTAAGGTTGTGACAGTGGATGTGAAGGGCAGCACTCCACTCTGGATGAAAGTCAAGGACCTGGCAGACGGCGTGACCTACAACTTCCGCATCCGAGCCAAAACTCTGACATACGGGCCAGAAGTGCAAGCCAACATCACCACAGGGCCTGGAGAAGGTTAGTCTCATCATGTGACTGCTGATGCTATAATTATACAAATGAGCGTAAAATACACAAAATAAACTACACAACATCGTATCATTAGGTTTGTGGATAGTAGCTTTGCTAAAAACCTCTCTAATGATGGCTTTTCTTGAATGGTGTGTAACTAGTGGTGTGTGCTTTTTTTTAAAACATCCAAGTGGAATGTTTCCTTGGGAAAACTCTATGTCACTAATATTCTGTCCTGTCTCTAACCATTTTCCTTGAGAACTTGAGAAAAACAAGTGGCTTATGGCATTTTTTAATGGTTATTTCACTCCGTTTCACCGATGTATTCCTTACTTGTGTGTTTTTTTTTTTTTTTTGCATTTCTCTCTGCTGGTGCTTCACCGTGATATTTCCTCATTTCCTCAGGGGCCCCAGGCCCTCCTGGAGAGCCATTTATTACCCGCTATGGCAGTGCACTCACACTGCACTGGACCAGTGGCGATCCCGGACGAGCCCCCATCACACGCTATGTAATTGAGGCTAGGCCATCGGGTAAGGGAGAATGATACGAGGCAGACTCTGTTTAGTTGGAACAGAATAAATATAAACAAGCTACTGAGTGAGTCCCTACTTTTCAATTACAGCCTTGCTTATAAGGTTAAGGCATCTGTCTAATCGGTACATGTAAATATTGTTTTGGGGGAAATTACTATTTGGTATAAACAGGTTAATATGTCTGAGTAAATATATATTATGTTATCTCTTCATCCTGTATAGATGAGGGCTTGTGGGATATTCTGATTAAAGACATTCCCAAAGAGGTTACATCCTACACCCTTGACTTAGACATGTTAAGGGAAGGAGTCACTTATGACTTCCGGGTCATTGGAGTGAATGATTACGGTTATGGCTCTCCCAGTGCACCTTCTCCATCTGTTTCTGGTGAGTGACTTTGTGAACCCAAGCGATTTTAAAATATACTGTATATTATTGTATTTCTTCAGCCAATTTTAGTTTGCTAGTAAATGTAAACAAGGGCCTCTCCTTATAGCCCAGAAGATCTCGCCGTTTTATGAAGAGTGGTGGTTCCTGGTGGTGATCGCGCTTGTGGGGCTGATATTCATCCTTCTCCTCGTCTTCATCCTCATCATTCGTGGACAGAGTAAGAAGTACACCAAGAAATCTGACTCAGGTACAAACAGCACAATTACACTTCCAGGCCTGTGATATCAAATTAAAGTTACATTATTGTTTTAATTGTAGTTTTTAGCAATCCCATGACATTACCTTATTCTAATCTGATGTAGTGGGCATAGCAACAAAGGACTATTTTTATAGCTGTCACCCTAATGTCCCCCATTACCAAAATGGCCTGTTGGTCTTTCTGCCGGTCTAATTCATCCTGCTTTAAAAAAGCTAAAAGCCTTCTCTTGGCCATGGCTGCCATGAATCGACAAGAAAATGGGAAAACAAAGTGCTCACAGCACTTTTTTGAAAGAAACTGGAGAACTGTGATCAATTCTGTTTACGACCTTTTGAATGTGACTGATGTTCACAGCGATTACCAAGAGACTGGCTCAGCTGAGTAATGTTGACAACCACACCGAACCAGACGGCGGCTCTGTTATGTCAGACCAGTTTACATCACACTGTGTGTGTGTGGGTGTGTGGGGCTGTGGCTGTATGTCTGCAAATGTTTTGTGTTTGTTTTAACAACGGTTGGAAGGCTTTTGTAATTTAGCTTGTGCTGTCTCTTAGTGTTAGGTGCAGCACCCGCAGAGCAGAGGCCTCATACAGTAGATATGAGTAATAGAACATGATCATTAGTGACTGGGAGGGTAAAGCGCAGGTCAGTTGCTCTCAGCTGAGCGTGAAGAGTTTAACACTCTGTGACACTCAATATGAAGGAGAGGCCAGGCCTATCCAACCCAGCCTCCTGCAGATGCACACATGCTGAGACCGATAGAGAGAAAGAGAGAGAATTAAAGAGTGTGTGTATGTGTGTGAGAGAGAGAGAGAGAGAGAGAGAGATTGAGAGAGAAAGAGAGGAGGGGGGTGTGAAGAGAGGTGCAGAAATTGGAAGGAGGAGAGGTCAGCCATGTGGAGGTCTCACTCCAGTGCGTGTTCGCTTGGTCAGCGTTTAGTGCTCCACCCGGGCTGGGGTCAGTAAACACGGCTCTCCCTCCAGCCCTGCGAACACAAGGCCCGTGTTTGTGCGCTGACACAAAGAGCCACTCTCAGGACCCGTAGCCCCCCTCCCCCCCCCCCTCCAACCCCCCTCTGCCACTCCATGGCAGTGCTGTCCCACTGCCGGCTGTTTGTTTTACTCAGGTCCAGTCCCGCTGACCTGAGAGAGGGAGATGAGAGATCGGGGGGGGCATGGGAGGTGGGAGGTGGGGGGAGATGGCGGGTGTGGAGGTAAGGTCACACCACTGAGCAAAAGAGGGTTGGAGAGGTCACTGCCCACAACATCCCTGAAAATCACACTTCAGCACACAGACAGAAAGCCTAGCGCTGTGTGTGCACGCCATGTGTATATATGTGCATTCATGAGTGTCTGCTTGTGTGTGCGTGCGTGTGTGTGTGTGTGTGTGTGTGTGTGTGTGTGTGTGTGTGTGTGTGTGTGTGTGTGTGTGTGTGTGTGTGCGTGTGTGTGTGTGTGTGCGTGTGTGTGTGTGTGCATGTGTGTGTGTGTGTGCGTGTGCGTGTGTGTGTGTGTGTGCATGTGTGTGTGTGTGTGTGTGTATGTCTCTGTTAGGGTGCGGGTTAGCAGAGTCAGAGAGCAGTGTTTCAACCCATCAGCAACTCATCTCAGAGGGCCCTGAACGCTTACGATACTTTTGCAAACAGACTGTTGAATGACCCAGAGAGAATCCCCAGAAACTGCTACTGTGATTCCAGGCCAAAAGAACCACAACCTCTGAGCCCTTTTGTAGACTTGAAGACTGTTTTGTCCTTCTCTCTCTCTTATTCTGTGAAGCCCTGCACTGTACCACTCATGTGTACCACCCAGACTTTAGCATGTCCAGTCGCTAACCCTCCCTGGCGCTAACCCTCTCTGCCCTCCACACAGGTAACCACTCCAACTGCACGTCTCTGCCCCTGAGCCACGGAGAGATGGTCAGGCTGGACGAGGGCCGCTTTCCAGCCTTGGAGCTCAACAACAGACGACTCTCCGTGAAGAACTCCTTCTGCCGCAAGAACGGCATCTACACCCGGTTAGTGAACCAACCACACTTGTACCAGCAAATTTTAATCTTCTTCCAGCACTGTAGCAAGCAATGAACAGTTCAATCTGTGTCGCATGGTGCGACAACTCGTGATGGACATAAAATAAATTGTACAGTCATGGGAGAGTGCATTCAAAGAAATGAACCCTGTCTTTGTCCCGGCTGGCAGCGGATTAAGATTCAGCCTAGCCTTTCTTCCATTAGGTTTATTGAGCTACGGTATTGGCCTGGATACTAATGCCAGCAAACCCCCCACCCACCCACCCTTTAAAAGCAGCCTGTCAGCCTGAGGGTGTATACCAAGCCTGAGGAAGTCAAAGCTCTGAGATCCACTCGTCTTGGCTCTCTGGGCCTACTTAAGATTCTGCCGGCATAGACTAGCGAGTTACAATTTATGTAAGTAGTCAGCACAATGCATCTTTCTTTACATTCATGAGGATCGTACTTGTCTGTCCCGCAGACAAAGGCTGCTCGAACTGAGAACGGACAGTACTCAATACGGACATTTCCTTTCCTCTCTGTAAAGGGAGAAAGAGAGAAAGAAAGAAAGAAAGAAAGAGCCAAAGTAAGAAAGAAAGAAAGAAAGAAAGAAAAATGTGAGAGGTTGAGCTTTTATAAGCAGTGTGTGCACAAATGCAGATGGAGTTGCTACCCCACTCCAGCCCTCTCTGCTGCAGTCCCTGCCCTGTGATGCGCTCCCTGCCTGCTGAGGGCCTGAGTGCAAGAGGCAGCATGCAGCGCTGCTAGGATAAAGGGCGCGGTTCACTGTCAGCTTCCTCTGCTGGTAGCCAGAGAGGCTGGGTCCCAAGAGCCCACTAAGGTGGAATGCACAGGGTGGGCTGAGGGAGAGGAGCAGGGGCAGCAGGGTGGAGTAGGGTGGAGGCTGGAGGGGGATGGGCACGGGTCTCCTCTGGTTTTCCTGCCTGGTGGATGGATGGCCTGCGCTGAGGATCAAAGGATGGGTGGGTAGATGGGGGTGGGGGTGGGGGTGGGGGGGGCTCACGCAGGCCTCTGCCTTTGAAGAGCGCCTCACGGGTGCAGGCCTGGTAATGAGCTTGCTGCCCTGTGTGGGGAAGAGCGTCTCCCAGGGATGGAGGGTGCTTCGGATAGGGGGGGCCGCTGGAGCCTCAGAGTAGGGTTTAGTGTTGGGGTGCAGAGCGCTGGAGCTGGCTGCAGAGCTGCTGAATAATGTAAAAGCCTCTTTGCATTCTGAGCAAGCTCCATGGCTGTGGGTGGATGGGGTAGTGGGTGGATGGTGGCGGCTGGTGGTTTGACACTTCCCCCACCACTCTGTCCATCCCACTGACAGCCTCTGAATTTTAAGCAGGCATTTTGTCATAACAAACCCCCCACTACACCCCATTTTTGGCCCTCTCTCTCTCAGGGGGCCCAGATTTGTTATGTTAACCCTTCCATGACCATTGCTGTGTGTGTCACCTCTGCCAAACGAGTGCATCATTGAGACAGAGAGGCTTGTCGGTCGCATATCATAACATTCCCCTCAACACATGACAACACCTCTCCTGAGAGGTAAATATGGCACACAAATAACAATGTTTTCAACCATGTGGTTAGCTGGTGCCTGAGAATCATTAACTCATCAGATCTGTCAGGAACTTGAGTTCTCTACCTTTACCTTTAGAGTCCAGTTCACCAGTCTTGTGGCCCCAAAAAAAGCCTCATTAGAGGTAGTGGTCCCAACGCCTTCACTCTGCCCAAACCTCCAGCTGACTTACCTCTGTTTGCGTGCTGCCCTGAGCCTACGGGGATCACCGAAGCAAGGAGGCATGCGGTCAGAGTCAGAGTTATTTAAATGCTAATGGTCTCCACTGACCTTGGCTTTGAGACGAGCAGACCTCATTATGGCTCCAAAGATGTAAACAGCGCATGCCGCCGAGGAATGTCATTTGTTGTTTTGGTCCGTTGGACCGAAATTGCTTCAGACAGAGGGAGCTCTGGCGCAACGCCCCCGGAATCGTCTTCAACCTCCCTCCCTGGTTTGTTTGGTTCGTGGTTCCTGCATGGCGCAGCACTGCTAACTGGAGCATCTGTTTCCTTTCCACTTTGAAGCGAGGCGCTCAGTCTCTCCCGGAGCATCTGCATGGGAGTAATTGTCCAAAGGGGAACTGGACCATGACAGATGCCCACGGAGGATAAGGGGTCTTGTGTTTGTCTCATGATCCTTTTTTAGAGGAACTCGCTCGTGGGCCCATCTCATACCGCGTGTGCAGCCGGACGCCTGGACGCCTCGCTCACGGATCACAGAGGCTCTGGAGAGTCTTCAAGGCCAATTATGACCTCCCGCACCATGTCTACCTCAGAGTGGTCAACACTGTCTCTGTGCTCCCTTAATCCTTACTGACTGATTCAGCATCAGTTCTTGATGGGATTTAATCCCCGATGCTTTGATGCAGGTGTTCAGTTTACTGTGCAAAAAATCATGTGCATTATGTTCCCATCGCTGTCAGGCTCTGTGAGATGTAAACAGGCATGTTGTTGACTCTCTCTTCTCCCTTTCATCTCCTCTCATCTCCTCTCGTCTCTCCCCCTCAGGTCTCCACCAAGGCCTAGCCCTGGCAGCCTGCACTACTCTGACGAGGACGTCAGCACCAAGTACAACGACCTGATCCCGGCCGAGAGCAGCAGCCTTACGGAGAAGCCCTCCGAGATCTCGGACTCCCAGGTACTCCCACACACAGCCAGCGGGGCTCAACCGCACCCGGATGAGAAAGACATGCTGATTACATTCAGTCAGTTCATTTGAACATCATCCAAAAATCCAAGGTGCAAAATGCAAAAATGCTACACAGGCAAAGTCATATTTTTTGGCAAAATAACTTAATGTGGAGAACTTAAGCGATACAGAACTGAAGATGCCAAAAGAGGAGTTCCTATTTGGGGAATTCTGTTTACAAGCTAGACTGTGTTAAGTGGGCCACAAGGAAGCATGTCAGCATCAGCATGTCACCAGAATCTCTGCTCTGCTCGGCACATAATAACATGTTGATGTTGTTTTGAAGTACTGTATGTCATGGAAGCAGTCTCTTCAAGTAGCCTAACTGTCTCTCCATATTCCCACCTCTGATCATTTACAACCTTGTTAAATCTCTGGATCAAAGAGGGTAGACTGCAGTAGAACTTAAGAATGGGGGACTTGATGAGAATTACAGACAGTCCCCACTGAAATTAAACCTTTGACCAAACTGTCATTATGACCGCCGCGCAGCGACGTGGGCATGTAACCCCACATGGATAGCATGGAACCTCCTGTTTTCGTTTTGATCTGTAGGCCCCCCGCTGGACTGGACCCCTCAACCCATTCCATAACCACTCATTTCATGTATAGCGCCACCTAGTTAAACACAAAAAAGTAAAAATGAGGTGTTGTAATCGCAGATATCTGTGACCTAACATAGTCAAAACTGCACGAAATTGGAAGTGTAGGATCATTATGACACCCTCTGAATGCACGCCAAGTTTCGTGGAATTCCGTTCATGGGGGGCCACACAATAAATTAATTTATGTTACTATACACCAACTGGCCTGTAGGTGGCCGGAGACAGTTTTCTGTGAATATCTCCAGAACCGTAGGGCCTAGGAGGTCCACCTTTTTTTGTATGTTGGTCTTAAGAGGGCATGTCAACCTATCCCATTACCACTTATTTCATGTATAGCGCCACCTAGTTAAAAATTAAAAAGCAAAACATTAGGTGTTTTCATCACAATATCTCTGGCTGACATGGTCAAAACTGCACGAAATTGAAAGTGTAGGATCATTATGACACCCTCCGAATGCATGCCAAGTTTCGTGGACTTTCGTTCATGGGGGGCCTTACAATAAAATAATTTATGTGTACATTTAGTGACCGTACACCAACAAGGATTCCCGGGACACTGAAAGACCGAGGTACACGAAACTTGGTGGGCATGTAACCCCGCATGGATAGCATGGAACCATCGCTTTTCGTTTTGATCTGTAGCCCCCCCGCTGGACTGGACCCTCCGAAAGGAGGGTAGGGCAGACACAGTTTTCTGTGAATATCTTGAGAACCGTAGGGCCTAGGATGACCAATTTTTTGCGTATGTTTGCCTCCAGGGGTCATGTAAACCCATTCCATATGCACACATGTGCATAAACAGATACACAAGCACACACATACATTCACAGTAATCCTACGTATGACACATACTCACACAGTAGACATATATACGCATGCATGCACATGCACACACACAGGCACATAAACAGGCAAACACACACATGCACGCACACACACCCACCCACACACCCACACACACATAAACATAAACATGTACACGCACACATGCACACAATTCAAGAATTTCTCAGAATTATGAACAGGCAAGATGGGGGTGGGGTTGTATAAAATGTATATTACATGTGAAATCTATGAACTAATCATGTTTTGGTACTTGTTGTCTAGCAGATACCAGTGAGAATTCAGTGTGCATAATGCAATTATGTGAGACAGTTAGAATCATATATGCGTGACTTATTTTTGTGGAAAACATGTGCTGGACTGGGCGGCGGTCATATTTTGTACCGCTCTGCGGTACATCTAGTTTGGTCAAGCTTCAGGCTTGTCTGCCAGGAAATGGATGGATGCGAAGTAAACCCACGGGCACTGAATCTTGCATTCCTTTAGTTAAATCTGTTTAACTGCAGCTTCACATAAATTGCTTTAACATGTCTCTTGTGTGATTGTATGGCGCAACAGATGCTAATGCTAGCAAAAGGAGTGGGGTGGGAAGTGCACACTTCTATCAATGGCAACATCTGTGTTCTCACACCCGTCTGCTTTTTCCACCATGTGTTTGTCAGGTAGTCTCACAGTAATAACATTTGTTCATCCATTCTGGGTGTCATCCCTGGGAGCTACAAAAGCCTGTTATTCCTGTCACTGTTTATCTCACACTTGTGCAAATACACAAACCCACCAGGGGATTGGCAGTGGGACCTTGCCCCGCATATTTGTTTGGGAAATGTCATAAAAATACCAGCAGCCGTGTCAGGGCGCATAATGAGAATCACTCACTTTTACACTCTTGTCAGCTCACACAGCCTTGCTGTCACTCAGTCCACCGAGTGGGCCCTGTTAGAGGAGACCAACACTTCACTCTCAAGGGTACAGAGGGACTGGGTTGTGATACTGTGTCAGAACTTGGTGGGTCTTTGGTCCACGCAGACTCAAACCACTTAACCACTGTGGCTTCATCCTGGAACTTTATCAGTCACTTTGTTTGCACCCTTGTCTTTGTGCACCCAGGAGACGCTTGTGTTCTCATATAAGATCTCAGCTCCCAAGAGCTTTGGGTGAGGTCCCAGTGTGTGTTTGTGTGTGTTTGCCAGTAGGAAGGAAAGTCTCAATTAAGGGACATTTTCTATAGATGTGAGTAGAACATAGAACCAGGCAGTTAGTAGAGCCTATAGTATGTAGTCAATAGGGCTTGATGGATATTCTTTAGTTTTATAACTGCCACTATGATTTTAGGCTATTAATCACTTCATTCATCTGGTTGATGAATGGCAAGTAGAATTATGACAACCTGCAGTATTGTAGTTTGTCTTTGTATTGTATGATAACATAATTAATTTATTCTATTGTCTCCAATCCCATGTTAGATGAATGACTTTTAATTATTTGTTCCCCTTCTCCTTGCAGGGTAGCGACAGCGAGTACGAGATGGATCCCAACCGGCAGAAGACCCACTCCTTCGTCAACCACTACATCAGTGACCCCACCTACTACAACTCGTGGCGGCGGCAGCAGAAGGGCGTCTCCCGCCCCCCAGCGTATGGCTACGGGCAGCCCGACATCGTGGCGGAGCCCGAGTCCCGACCACAGCCACCTCCCCTTCCCCCCCTACCTCCCCTCCTGCCCCAGCAGAGCAACCCCTCCCCCCAGCCTCAGCAGGGCCCTGTCCTGGGACAGGGCGGCACCCTGTTCAGGTCCAAGGGCAGCCGGACTCCCACCCCATCGCTGCTGTCCTCGGAGACCCACAGCCAGCACAGCACTCTCTACAGGCCACCAAGCAGCCTGGGGTCAGCCAATCAGGCACCTCCCACGGGATTCTCCTCTTTCGTTTGACACCAGACTCTCATTCTGATGACAGCAGTAGTGCCAACATCAGACCTAGCCTAGGTCACCTAGGGTTTTGGACTTAAGTTAGATGTTGTTGGTTTGTTATCATCTTTTTATTTGCTGTTTTTATTCATTTATTTTTTTTATGTAATTCTATTGGCATAGGAAGGTGTCACACAATGTGGCGAGCAAACAAAATTTGCGTTTGATTTTCATTTTCCCCTTGTGTGGGTGTGTGGGTGTGTGTTTGAGCTTTTTTTCTGAAAAACAAAACAAAACAAAAAAAAAAAAACAGACAATCATTCAGAGAGAACATTTCTGTTGCTTGAACTGATGGATTACGTCACCAAAACATTTATTTTAGGATGATTGTGAGATTCATCAAAATAATCATGTTACTTAACAAAGGTATACTGTATGTTCTAAGAATAGTTTGTGACTGAGATTGATACATATGCCCTTGTTCCTAACTCCAGAATATAATATAGCAGCTGTTTTTCAAAACACATTCTTGCATTCTTCCACAGCCAGATACTTGATGATCACAATATCAAGAGTTATTACAGCTTTGAAGTATGTAAATACACGCATATGGGGGGGAAATCTTGGATTAATCCCTCATACTCCTGTCAGAATTCTAGTATGTGTTTTGGAAAAAAGGGCCAATGTAAAGCAGGGATAAAATGGAAGCTGGATATCAAGTTTGAAACAGGGCCATAGCATGAAATGCTATTAAGGCCTGATGCTGTCTTCATTTCTGTGCATCTTTGATACCCTTTGGGATTGTGACTGTAATATGCTGTTTATTTTATTTATTTCCTGCAAATAGTATAATAATAGCACTTTGCTCATTAATTAACATTATCACAATAGAGTTGTGGCAATGGTAAGATTTTGCACAGTCAGAGGACAAGTTTAATTTGTTGAGGTTAGTCAGCCAGCATGACATGATTGTGGAACAAGTTTGTATTTTCGTAGATCATATCATTATATGGGGCATCATGATCAGATAGGCCTAGCTGCTCATGACTGTAGCCCTGAATTGACACACTAATATGCAATTGATCCAGCATAGAATCCTACTAGCATTGCAGTGGTAGTACAGTGTATGGGAGTGCATTCCTGTTTCCTCAGAGGTTGTGTCTGTTCTGTATCAGTCATTACTATCATTGTTGAATGCTTGTCTTTTAATGCTCTTAAGCTGGTCCAGTGTTTTTTTGCTCTCTCTTTGTCTTGCTCTCTCCAGTATGTAATTTCAGCAAGTGGTGGTATGGGTCGTTGCCAACCAGTTACATCAGAAGGCTTCTGCCTCAGCTTCTGTGTGATGTCCCCAAGACACAGATGGCTTCTTCGTTGTCCTTGTGTTGATGAAGTCAAAAGTGTTTTTGTTGCTTTGTGTTTATTTCAAGAGGATGTGCACAGACACAAACTAAAACTCAGAGCCAGCACACAAGTTAAGCGTTATTATGTGGACTCGTGTCTATAGACGCTTGGAGGTTCGCTGATGCTTTTTGGGACGTCCAATGTCATTCTCATGGACAACGGTGCATGGTGTGACTACCCAGCAAACTGTACTGCATGACTTTGCAGTAAAAGAGACAGAAAGTGTATGGTTAAACTGTGCATCTGTTCATGTGTACAGATTTGTCAATAAGGACCTGTAAGAACATGCTATGTCCATATACCGTGAATCTGTTCTCACTATGGAACAGGAAGAACAAGGAAAGACAGTCCCTTGCCATCTCACCAAAAAATGCATTATGATGTCTTTCTTTCTACTTACATTGTGCAAACCTTTACTGAATATACTGTAGAATGTGTTTTTCAACTTGTCACGATATCCGAGTGTACACGTGCTTATGAAGCAAAGTCACAATAAGAATTCTGATGAATAATTCATTTACACTCTTATTTTAAGTGAGATTATGGTCTGAGGGGGTGGGGGGGGGGGGGGTAAAATAGTCATCACAATCTACAATATCTCTTGTCTTGTTCTCTGTGAGGTGACTATTACTGTATGACTCTTTAAGGAATTATAATGGACCTGGTCAGGGTTCTTTTCCAAAATAAATTATTTTATTTTTCAAAACTGACTGTGGGTGTGTTAGATTTATACATTGCAATTGCATGTGTAAAACAAGTAACTCGATGGATACAGGATACAGATAATGACGATACAGTCAAGACAAAATTGGCCCCAGTTCTAATCTTTATACCCTTTGGTAATTAAGGCTGATTCAGACTAAATGAGGATTCTCATCAGTCCCCAGTTGAATTTGCCAGGATCCTAAGTAAGTAAGCACTTTGTCCAGCAGTCAAGGGGAGGGTGGGAGAGTTCGGCTGGAGATAATCTCTTTATTCCAGGCCGGAGAGCATTGATCTTGATGTTTGGTGGTGTTGGGAGGTGGGGGTAGGGGGGGTGGGAGAGGGTTTAAGAGGGAGAGATTGATGAGGCCAAATGGGGAGGAAAAAAAAGTTGGGGGGGGGGGGTAAAATGCATAATGAACTTACACTGTCAAACACCACATATGATCTTTTAACATTAATGAAACATAAAAAGATTTCAGTCTCACAGATGTCACTTACAAACTTCACTTACCCGGCTTATAGTGTCAAAACGTTATTAAAAGTCATGGAAACACTCTCCCTAGTGCTCACCCTGGACGGCTCCCAGGAGGCGCAGAATGAGTCTGAGGGATCTGGAAATGGTGCCAAATAGGAGGAAATGGCTCAGAGACATTTTCCAGTGCAGCCTCCTCTGAAACTGTTTAGGCCAATAAAAAGGAACATTGTCTAACAAGCAGCTTATGGATTTTTGTGCTCCAGTTCTGCACGGGACACAATTCTGAGCATCAGTTATCATGTTGGCATTCATGCAGGACACACAATACAATAGTCTGCTCAATAATACTCTGCTCCCATGTCTTAAAATAAACTGAAATAGCTCTTTGATTTCTGAACATGCCCACACCTCTGATAATGAACATGAAAGTGTTTTAGCTAAACCAACAATGACAATTGGAATGGCTCCAACAGCATGACTTCTGACCACTGACAGTGATCTCTCCATTTATGCATTCCATTCTCTTGAACTCTTATTACAGCCCAAGGCTACCACCAACATCCTGTAAAAAAAGGAAGTATATTCCAACTGAAAACCATTTCATGCTGGGCCCGCAGCAAAGGCGCAAATTGGATGTAATTAGATTCAGTCAATGGCTTCATTTTGAATACACAATTGCCCCAGGGGTTCTGACTGGTGGTTCTTCAAACAAATGTTTGATTGACAATGACCCAACCACAGTTATCACGCAACTACACCTGAGGGTGGACAGGCCAGCAAGGTTTCAGTGACTGAAAGGGAGTGAGGGAACATGGAGATGTTTAAAGATGATACTGTTCTGCGGACTTCAGGGAAATCCACATTTATTAGAAGGCTTAGGAAATCGAATCTCTATTCGGGCGTTATCTATTTCAGTGTGCACATCTTTGTCTAGGCCTACTTCTGTGACAACCCATCTAAAATGCAGCCTTTATCTTGATAATTTATTATATGAATTATACGTAGCTGATATAGCCTTAACTGCATAATTTTAGAAATGTCATGTTTACTGTACCTGATTAAAAGTCTGAAGTGAAATGCACTTACTTAAACGCGCTTTCAGGAAATGATCGAAACACAGACCACCTATGGGGACACGTTTCTATATTGCAGATATGTAGAGTGCGTAAACATGCGGCGATATTGAGTGATTTGCATTCGATTTGAAAGTGACATTGCCTGGGACGGACCACGCGGCGGCTACAGCGGCGATTCTGTCCCTATTGCTTTAAAGGGGCCGTAGAGGAGGTGTGTCCATATAGCAGAGAAAGGGAAATGCATTGAATGAGCTGTTTGCAATAGCGCCAGATGAACGTAACGGCTTCAGTACACAACAGGAAGGATGCGGTGCGTGGCGTGAGGTGACAGCTTATTGTGCAAATACGAGGAATACATTTTTGCCAAGCTTCAAAAACGAGTGCAGAATCTTAAAGTACTCAAAAAGTGTACCCTTTTCTTTTGGGTTGGAGGGTTTATTAGGTTACACTGTTTGTTTGTTGTAGCCTATTGGTCCACTTATTGAACCCTGGACATAATATCAACACCGTCTTTGTGTTGGGTGGATGGAGAGCTGGGTAAGTTGTTCTTATGATTGATTTGTATAGACTACCTGTCCTTGTTTAAACTTCTGCATAAAATGTGGTTGCACCTTTTCATAATAAGGCTCCCAAGCAAGCGTGCCACTCGCGTCTTGGGAGTGTCATTATTTGTTAAACGAAATTGGTTAATCATTTCTAGGCCTATTTTATTATTAAACGATTATAACTCATGTAAAACGATAAAGGCTCTTACGTTAGCCCACCTATTTAGAATTTTGGGATGGTGTTTAATTTTGACACTATCGTTTGATACGTAGCCTACATGGCCTTACAATAGCATGTAAGGTGACAAGGCATCCTTGCTTTGCCTTGCTCCACTCCGGTCAAATGCGCGTTATTGTTCTCCTTTCATCGGATGTAATGAGATCATTGTGGTGGTGTAATGTAGTCATTTTACAAGAATAATGACCGAAATACGACAGAGAGTGTATTTCAAATCAAATGTAACGCACCGCGCAGACAGCGGACGAACCAATAATTTTTCAGTAATCTAATAGAGTCTATGTGCCGTAGGCTACATCATTTAATTAAATGTGAACTTGTCCCCACTTCAACAGCCTCTTTGTCTCGTTCTGAAAAGTTATTTGTTCACACTTTCTTAATTAAAAACCCAAGTAATTCGTTTACTATAGGCGCACGTGCAGTAACCAAAGGCTCACAGATGTGACTTGCGGGAAAGAACGCATGCGTCAGAAACACTGCTAATGCTGGCTTGCTCTTTGTGGAGTGTGGCTCCTTTGAGTTTTCAGTTATCACTTAACGCCGCAAGAAATGGTCCGTTTGCCCCTAAGAAGCATGTACGACTGTTCTACTTTTTACGCACTAAATTAATTTTTAACGCAGTCTGGTTATTAGTCGGCATCAGAGCATCAGGTCTTTACACCCTGCAATCCATTTACAGAATACTGAATCTGTTATTGAAATATGCAGATCCATCAACATTCACATGTGCTTTCAGTGTTACGAAAGGGGCAGTTTGCAGGACGTTTTTTTCTCCCCACAAGAGTGGTCTTTCAGAAGAATGGTCCAATGGTTGCTCATTTTATTGAGGGAAATATTATCATCTGGTTGTCAGATAGGCCTACTATTACAATTATTGTAGGGTGGCTTAAGAAGATTTTTTTTATGGTTCTTGTGCTTTGAGAAGAAGAGTTGGAATACCTTTCTGATCTCCTATTGTTTCAACAGCTAATGTGACTGAGCACCCATTACTGTCTTCCTGTTACTTCACAGCGGCTCCTGGCTTTGAATTTCTTCAGCCTTTCATTTGTCGTTATGCAATTCCAACCAAACCTCCTCACTGAACATGACATCTCCATTCGTGTCAATGGGCATGGATGTCATGTTATGGTTACATCAGATAGGGTTCTGTGCTGGTATCTCCATTCAGTGAGTGAGTTGGACCCCAGAATGATTTATGTTCACTTCACTGCTAGCCTACTAGACCCGATCACCAGTAATGTCAGGAAAGTAGGTTGAAAGTCAAGAACTGTTAATTATAGTCTAGGCAGCTCTTAGGTCCTCAGTCTCATCGCTCTCATACTAGGTGGCTGAGGGCTGTTTTTGCCTGATATGGTACCACAAAGGAAACCTTTGTGGACAGAAAGGTTTAAATATATTTGTATACCAAAGCAACTTGGGTAAAGAGTTTTTTTTGCAGATAATTGAGACTAAAGTTGACACAGCTCCCAAAGCTGCTTTAGCAGCAAGTTGGGATAGTAAGCTTATGTTCAAATGATACAAGTCTGTCCTGTTCGTTCTACATGCACACACGTCTTGCTGCTGTACTTGTTACTGTTCAGGAAAGTATCATTCATAACTCAATATATTCTGAAGCACAGGTCTGTTATCTTCGAGATGCATAGTACAGTGTGATAGCAGTTGGTTTCAGATCTGTCTTCTCCAGCCTTTGCCTTAGGCTGAGCATCTTCATTGGCGTATACTTAACATTTTTTGTGGTCGCTTTGTCTCTGCTGTGAGCCTGCGCAACCTATGCTTGGCACTGTGTGGAAATATGTCAGTGGTTTGTCTGTGTCTCTGCAGTTATGCAGTCCCCTGTGTGTGTGCATCTGTGCATGTCAAAATGTGTGTCCAACATTTTTTCCACAACAGGAAATTCCAGCATAAACAGTTTTAATGGCATTCTACTGTAAAGATACGCACATAAAAATTAAGTTTGTTTGAAAGAATATTTTAGGTTGTGTGTAATCACAGATCTGTACAAAAAGATAGAAAATAGATATAATTTAGCATAATTCTCCACAGCCCTGACTCTATCAGAGTATATTTTACCTTCAGGTTAGGAGGTGTTGTCAAGCCTGTCCAATCCCCGTCTCGTTGACCCCCAGCTTAATGCCCTGCAGGGTAAACTTTACCTAACCTTAAAGCTCACAAAACAGCAAACACCTGAGCTTGCGGCATTCCAGTGCTGTTTCAGGTGTCACTGAGTGACGGGCTTTATGTTGGTATCGGCTGCTTGTGTTGGCCCTCATTGTCTCTTGAGATATACATGAATGAGAGGAAATGGTATTATTGTTGGAAGACATTGTAACACAGGATTTGCACTGATCAAATATCATGTTAGAATCTAATCGTGAAACAATATGTTACTCCAGTCAGACCTCCCTTTTCCCCTGCTGCTTGTCAGACCACTTTTTGATGTAGGTTGCCAACACATAGTTTTTCCTAACTTACATTCAACCACTTTTTTGTTCTCACTGGCTCATTTTGGCTATTAATTCGTAGCTACTTGGAAAAAAAACTGCATTTTTGAAACCTTGTAGAATGTAATTTTTGTGTCACTTTGAGATATTTCTGTGCCTCAAGTCACATCATGTTCTGTACTTTTCAAGTGTCTCAATTCTCTGCGGATAATAATTTTTGCCAAATCAGTAAATGTAAGAGAGCAATTTTTTTAGTTGTATACTCTAGCACCAGTGGCCTCTAAGGATATTCAGCCTTGTTCAAAAGGCTGCTGAAAATTCCCTTGCTGATGGAGCCGCCTTAGTTGGGCATTTTAATGGGCCCATCCTTCTGATGCATGTTTCCTTTAGATCCGAGATTAGTACCTTCAACTTGTTCCTGAAATTTCATCACTTGGGCCCTTGGTAGTCTGCTGTGTGTCAGTGCAGTCTTTCATCTGTGGCATTGAGCAGACATGCTGCTGAGGCCTAACAGACCTCTTGAGAGAGTAGGGGCACTGGTGGCTTCTCAACACCTTAACAGCAATCATTTTTTTCCCCCTCCTTTAACGGTTCCCATCATTTACGCATTCCTGACATTTCGGAAAAAACCAGGGACCAGGTTTCTACAGGAACATCGACCCAGTTGTTCCAGGAATACCTTTATGGCCTCTCAGTCACATGGCACACCTGGATGAGTACCTTACACCTCGAGGAGCAAGAGCATGAGCCCTGACCCAGCTAAAATGTTTACGAGCTGACTTTCTAAAAGAGGGTGGTAGCCTCAGAGCAGCTCATCATTACCTCCTCCAAAGATCAAATGGACTGACGGCAAAATCACAGGTTATAAGGAAACAAATGCCCCACTGCATGATAATTATTTTGTCAATGAGACACAACTGGCTTTTGACAAAGAGCTTTAAAAAAAGAAAAGAAAGACATCAAAGGTGCCGTTTCATTTTGACACTGTTGTGTATGTGTGTGCTGTTCTCTACACCATATTTATTGTGGAACAGGCCTAATCGTTTATTGAGTCATGTAAACCGCTCCATCCATCATTGGACTTGTAAAAGAAGGCCAGCAGTTTTTTGGTGATAAACTCTTTACTGGAGTGTTGTGTGTGTGTGTCTTTGTGTATTTTTCTGATCCATAATGAGTCGTGTTTATGTGAACGAGTGTCCAGGAAGGGCAGGGAAAGTTTATTTCCGTTGAGATGGGAGGCTTGAGTGGCTCATCTACTCCCTGCCCTTCCTGTTTGCCCCTCATTTAGCCAAACACACTGTTTGTCTAAACCCTTGTGTGTGCACGTGCACATGTCACGATCATCACTGCACACTGAATTATTAAAACATAACCCTAGAGATACTAAACAGAGTAGTTGTGAAATATCCTGTCTGTTAATGTCATTACATCTTTTTTTTTTTTTTTTTTTTTAAAGCCATGAATGCAGATTACGGATAGTTCATGCATTTTGTAGTCGTTGGCAATGGATTCTAATGAGGGGCTGGTAAAGATGGCTATCTGATTGAATGTGGCTGTGGCAGTAGGTAGCTGGTCAGAGTGCTCTCTCCCCTGCCTGGCCGTTACCTCTGGCTATCAGCGCTCTGTAACTCCGCTCCTGCTCTGGTCACCGTCCTCAGGGGCAGCAGACCTCACGGTCACCGCTGTTTTATCTAATCACAGGAAAGCTATTTATGGATGTTCTGTGTTTGTTGCTGTGTGTGTGTGTGTGTGTGAGAGAGAGAGAGAGAGTCCACATGTCTGGTCCCATCGGCCCCTGACCCATAACCGCCTATCTGTGGCACCCCAGCTGGACTCGGTCATTGTCAGAAATGGATTTCATCTTCGGAGCAGCACTCCAGCGAGTCAATTTATTACCCTGTCTGGAGGGTGAGGCCATAAAAATGATGGACTGGTATCTCTCTCTCTCCATGTCTCTCTCTTTCTTTCTTTGTTTCTCTCTCAGCCTTTATGTGTAAGTGGATGGTTGGCTGTATGGATGTTTTCTGTTGCACGGTTCCCTGTTAGCTCACCGCTGGCTGTGGTCCTGCCTCATTCTGGCCCCATACTGTTTTCCATGTTGCTTCTCATAGTTTAAGCTCAGTGATGTATAGTATAGAGTCTTTTATTGTCCTATAAGGATATTCTTTTTCACACATATCATTATTACATTCCATGCAGGATATACACAGCCTCATACATATAACATATAACATGACACACCCCATACCCCCCCCCCCCCCAGTTCCCTCCCTCCTCAACACCAAACAAGCAAAAAGGTGGACAGTGCAGACAACATAGAACACAAAAGAATAGGGGGGATGGATGATTGTCACAGGAGTTTGTTTAGTGCAGTGATTGCTGAGGGTACAAAACTTTTCTTATAGTGCGCTTTTTTCCAGTCCAGGGCTCTGTATCTGCAGCCAGATGGAAGTAGGGTGAAGAACCGGTTCAGGGGATGGTCAGGGCTGCTTACTATGGTGCGTGCAAGGCGTGTGGTGGCTGTGTCATTTGCATCAGTGAGGCTGGGGGTGGGAAGCTGATCTGATCTGTGTCCTGTGCCCATTTGATTCTAAAGGTGATCTCATGTTGTCAAGAGGCCAGCAAAGAGGGAGAACAGCAAACCTTTGTGAATCCCTTATTACACAAGATGTGTTATCTTGCAGCAAAGAACTAACACTTGACGGTTGATATGGATGGTGTGATTACACACTTTTATACATTTTTTTATGGTGCGGTTGGTTATCCAGCTTGACCCACTGTGCCTCCTTCTCCTCATCAGCAGATGTCTCCCCAGGTGTTCCATGGGTTTGGTATGGTTGTGTTAGCTCAGGTCAGAGTGGGGGATTGTGTAAATACCTCCATAATGGCTGGCAAAATTGGAGAAGGACCCATTCTTTGACTAGGTGAAGGTGGCCTTTGTCATGCAGGGCTTTGTGTGGAAGGTGTGATTGCCTGCAGGTGATGTGTGTGTGTGTGTGTACATGTGCGTGTCTGTGAGTGTGTGTGACAAGAGCAGGGTCGTAGGAGGGAAGCTCTGTTCCTTTCTCACCAGTGTGCTGAGGAGATAGAGGTGTAAACCAGGTTAATGAGTTCACACTGAAGGCACAGGGAATGGCCGCTGTCTAGTTAGAGCTGATGACCGTAGGAGCCCTGGGGTCATCTGCTTACACCCCACGTTTACTCATTAAATTATCCTCCTGACAGACGTCTGAGCTATTGGGGGCAGCCGTGGCCTACTGGTTAGCACTTCGGACCTGTAACCGGAGGGTTGCCGGTTTGAACCCCGACCAGTAGGCATATACTTATACAACTTATATATATATATATATATATATATATATATATATATATATATATATATATATATATATATATATATATACTTATACTACTATTTACAGCAGGTCTTCCTCTCTGTCTCCAGTCCACACAGGTGCTGATAATGCCATGGCCTGCATACAGAGATGTCTCCTGTTGTTCATGTCACTATTCCTCAGTGGAAAGTGACCGTCCTGCAATTCAATTATGTCCTGTTAAAAGCTCTGTGCTGTGTATTATATGATTAAGACTGCACACTTGGAGAACTGTAGCCCGTACCTTGTCATTCTGTTTGGATGTCTGAATGACAAATGGCATAATTGCATTACCTCTGTTTGTCTCCTTGCCCCCCTCCCCTTCTTGTTTAAATGGGATGGCTCATTGTGATGGATATCAGGATTTAACTGGGTTATAAGTGGCTGTGGCATGAAAACAAAAGCACAGCATCCATTACGGTGATTAAAATACAGCCCCAGCGATGCGAGTGTAGGAGCTCTACAGCTCCAGAGACAAAAAATCTGTGTGATTAATTTATTGTTTCGTTTTGGTTTTGTGTGGTGGTGTCCTAAATATTCCAAATGCATTTAACTATGCATGTAATTTGTGTCCCGTAAACCTCGGAAAAGGCCCGTCAGGGAGAGGCCTGGAGGGCTTTCACTTCTCGCCCTTCCACCACGTCCACAGGGAGAGAGGCACATCCCGTATCAGGCCCATACGGGGGTGTTCCCTCCACTCCCCCTCTGGTCATGCCATCCTCCATCCAGGTCACTGGCTCTCATAATTGACGCAGCCAGACGACCAGACTCCGCTGAATGTGGGTTTCCCAGACTAAGTCCAGAGCCAGGAGAGTGAGAGGATGGGGGGTTGGGTAGGGTGGAGGAAGTCAACACTTAGTCAGATTGATTACTTCAAAGAATCTGTCAATAGTCAATTAGGGTAAAAGGACTACAGTCAGTCATGTTTATAAATGGGAACAGAAGTATGTGTGTGTGTTTGTCTCCTTGTTTTTTGTAAGTGTCAGTCTGAGTGAGCAGCTGGGAGTGTATTGAAAGTTGTTGAGAATTGACATGGAGCTCTCAAACTTGAAGTGGTTCTTCAGCAGAGACTGGTAATTGTATGAGAGCCATTCTCTGAAGAGCTGTAGGGATTCTCTTTAGCAGCCATCATGTCATGTTGTGCTCATTGTGGAACACAATGCAGCCTTTTAATTATGGATATTACTGTACTCTATCTCATTCATATTTCACTTCAGTCCCACGGCTACCTTGCTGTCAGTTCTACTCCTGTGAGAGTGATTGGGTAGAATATTGTTCTGTGTGTGTGTGTGTGTACTGCATGTGTACGTGTGTGTATGTATGCATTTGTTCCAAGGTGCTTGCCCTTTTCCCCACATAAAACTTAGACTTTTTCCAAATTGATCACTTTTTGGTAATTAGTTTGACACGGTATGCCCAATGTAATGTGATAATACAGACACACACAAACTAACACCACTTTACTAGCACACAGCAACACACCGCATTACATGCAAGCACCGGCAGGTCAGCATACACATGAGGAAGTTCTCACTGCCTTTTCTCACTGTGTGACTTTTGCAGCATGGACGCCATGTGCACTGTGTGCTGTCGAAACAAATTAGTGCCTCTCCACTTTTTGTTTGTTGTGATTTTGAGCTTCTGTGTTTAATATAAATAATTATTTTAAAGAGTAAAATAAGTAATGAATGAATACAGAATTCACAATAAACCGTGTGTGTGTGTGTGTGTGTGTGTGTTATTTCCTGTCCTGGAGATCAGTGCAGCCTCTCCCAAGCAGGCAATGTCAATATTTTTTGCACGTATTTTGCAATACACTTGTATGTTTATTTTACTTTCCAGTTTTTAAACTGAGGATGTTGGAGCCATAAGCTAAAAACCTACAGCACAGGCTATCAACACTAAAGTTCACATGAGTAAACAGCAGTTCATAATTCCAAATGTTTCAAGACTTTTCAGACACTGTGTTTGTGCCTTCAACAGTGGATCAGTGTCTGTGTGTGGTGAGTGTGTGTGGATGCATGTGGAGCATTCAGCTGTGTGGTTGTTTGATGCACCAGTTATGTGTGTCCAGGGAAACTGCTCTGTCTGTGCTCCGGCCGTCCTCTCAGTCTCGTGGTGAACTGGGGCATGTGGAAGCAGCTCCCCCCGTTGCACATTTGAAAGGGCCTGTTATCATCACGCTACTCCTGCGATTCATCAGCACCCGGCTCGGAGAGCCCCCTCTCCAAATCCACCCCACGGTGCTTTTGAGCTGCTGACCAATCAGCACACAGCATGGGCTTTTTTGGGGGTAGGAAAAATAGAGAAATCTGTGGTGCTTTTGTAAAGGACCTGTCAGGATTTTGAAGATGAGCAGTTGCTGAAATGATGCAGGGGACTCTCCCCCTCTCTCTAAATATCTCTCTCGTTCTCTCCATCCACCATTTCTTCTCTCTCTCTCTCTCTCTCTCTCTCTCTCCCTATGCTTTCATATGTGTTGTGAAACGTGAGCGTGTCCAAATTGTGTGGTGTGTATATTTGTCTGTGAGATTTACTGAGCCTATTTAGAATCAGTAGAGGGCCAAAGGTCAGTGTGGTGTAGAGTTGGGGGCTCTGGGGAAGGCCTGCGTGTGTTTAGTCTGGTAGCGCAGGAGGCCACGAAAGAAGACCAGCGGCTCTTTCTCTCCATCCCTATCTCTCTCTTTCTTTCTCCATCTCCCCTCTTTCTCTCTCTGCATATTTCCCCCCTGCTCTCTTTCTGCCACTCACCCTCTCCATTCCTCTCTCTTCCATCTCCGTGACATGGCCGTCAGGAGACAGCGTGTTTGTAGAGTCAAGTCAAACTCGCCCCCTTCCGTTCCCCTCCCTTCAGAGGCCTTCACTTTCCCACGGTGCCTTCTCATGCTTCTCGCTGTTCTCAGATTCACACACACACACGCGTGCACGCGTCCTCGCGCTCACACTCGCACACATACACACGTACACATAATATGCGGCTATAAATACGACAAGGCTTCCCAGGCCCCGGCTCGATAAAGCCAGCGTGGAGATACGGAGACTGGAGCCGGAGTAATTATTATTAAAGCCTCCCTCTGGCCTAGGAGAGAGAACGAGGGAGGGAGAGGAGGAGAGGATTTGGTGGTATTTGCGGAGGGTCGTTAAGATTCCAGGGCCGCCGGGTGGCTGAGCAGAGGGGCAGGGCAGAGCCGGGGCTGATTGGGGGGGTGAGAGTGTTGAGTCATCAAGTCGGACGCAGCAGGATGGTAGGACGTTGGGATGGGTGGGCAAGGGAGGGAGGGAAAGAGGGATGGCAGGACGGATGAAGGCAGGAGTGGATGGGGGGGGGGGGGGGGGGGGGGGGGTGCTTACATCTTTCATGTGTCACCACTTGCCCTGGCGAGGCAATGCCACCCAGGAGCAGTCCACTGTAAAATGTGTGGGGTTGTTTGTGTGTGTGGAATGCTCCGGATTGTTTTCTGGGTCACTGTGCTCCACACAAACACATGCCCCTGCCCTTGTGGGTTAGCAAACAACAAACACCATTGTGGCTCTTTTGTGTGGTTTGTGTGCATGTTGTGTAGGAGGTGGTGGGGGGTGAGTGTGTGTTTATTTTTGATTGTGATTTACTATGTGTGAGGCATTGTATTTGGTTGTGTGAATGGGTCTATGAGTGTCTGTGAGGTTGTCTTTGTGTATTTGTGTGTTTGTGTGTGTGTGTGTGAGAGAGAGAGAGAGAGAGAGAGAGAGAGAGAGAGAGAGTGTATGTGTGTGTTTGTGAGAGAGAGAGAGAGAGAGAGAGAGAGTGTGTGTGTGTGTGTGTGTGTGTGTGTGTGTGTGTGTTTGCGTGAGTGTGCTTGTGCATGCATGTTTCTGTCTTTCCTCTGCTCGCCAGCTGCAGGCTGTCATGGAAACGGGCATTAGAACCCCCTGATTGAATTTGTGCCATATGTGCTCCAGCCTGGTGCTTGTCTCTCCTCTTCTCCTCTTTTCCCCTCTCTCTCCTCCACTCCTCTACACTGAGCCAGAAACCCTCTCTACTCATCCCTCCCAAATACTCATTACAGAGCTCCATGGAATGAGAATGAGGGTTTCTTCTGACTAACATTATTTGGGACCATTTAATGATGAAGATCGATCGTCACTTTCCGGCTGAAACACAATCTTTATTCCCTCAGCAGACTGAGCAACAGTTGGCTCTCTCGGTTCTACTCAGACGGACTTCTAATTTAAACAGTAGAGGCATCCGTTGTGTGTGCGTGCAAGGTTTTTTTTTTTTCTCTATCGTTCCGTCTTTCATTCTAGATGAGGACTTCCGCTGCTTGCTGACAGGAAGCAATTTAGTCTACGTGCACAACGGGGTTGTCATGGTGACCGCAGGTAACGGCATACAGCCAGGAAGTGCTGTTTTCTGCTTCAGACGTCTCATGCACAGCACACCAAACAGGGGCAGTTGTCTGCTCGGCTACCGCTGCCAGGTTTTGTGAATTAGCCGACGCCGTGCCTGCCTCCCCACGCTCCGCGGTCAAACAGCAGACTCAGTAAATATTTTATCGCGTTATGGGGTGGAGGGACCTGTTGTGTCTGCTGGCTCCTTTGGCTGACTTTCCATTCTGCTGAAACTCCCTCCCGTAAGGAGGCCTGAACTTTGTTTAAATATTGTGAAGGGCAGGCAGGATATTTATTTGATTTAATCAGCTGAAGGGCAGAGCCTGTGTAAATATGTGTTGACATGAGTGAGTTTGCTTTCAACATACAGTATACCAGTACACACCGCTGCATGAGATATTTCATCCGCATATTTAATACTTACTGTGTGTAACTACATTCAGTCCTACTTTCAGATTACTTTTGAGGTTTCCACCAAAGGTTATTATAGTTTATGCATGCTCAAGACTGTAATAATGACCATGTCATTATTAAGTCATGTCATGATCAAAACGATTATTAAAAATTGTGGCCTTGGGATCACTGGTTGTGACTGTGACTGTAGGCAGACATTAATGATTATGGATATGGGATGTGTGCCATCGACACTACTAAGCGAGTGTATTTAATTTAACCGGAGAACCCTGTGTTCTGTTCAGCTCGGTTATCTTGTTATTGATTTAAGCCGCAGCTTTTCTGTGTCTGTCTGTTCTACCCCTGGGGGACATTGAGTCCTAATGAATTCCAGGATATGGCACAGGTCACACAGGCCTGCAATGAGAGGTTCTGAGAGCAGCAGGGAGAGCGAGGGTTCTTGAACCTTGAGTGATGTAGGGATGTCTGTTTCCCTGATAAGAAATCTTGGATTCAGGCCACATTTTTGTCTTTGTTTAGCTGGCAGAGGGTGGTGTTTTACCTCATTTTTTGTCATGCAGTAGATGTTCACCTTGTCTTTAACTTGTCAGTTTAGTGAAGATAAAATGTTAAATGTTTGCAATGTTAAATGTTTTTCTTTTCTTTTTTTCTCCTCCAGGTGGCCCACCTCAGGTTTGGAATTTGAGGTCGAGGACATCCTTTCCCCAGGAAGGAAACTCTCCAGGAATTCGTAAATGTGTCATCACCTGCACAAGATCCCAGATCTTCACTTGAAACCGTCAACATTCAGTCTCTGACCCCACTTCTTTAGCCTCACTGGATTGTACATTCATTGTTTTTGCGTTGACCTGACTCGTGTTCCCAAGCACGCCAACATGCCCATCCTAAAGCAGCTGGTGGCGGGCTCGTCGCAGACCAAGCGGCGCACGCGCACGGAACTCACCACCGAGATGATCAGCGCCCCGCTGGGCGACTTCCGCCACACCATGCACGTGGGCCGCAGCGGCGAGGCGTTCGGAGACACGTCCTTCCTGAGCAGCCGCTCGGGTGAGCCCCCCCGCGAGGCACCCGCCACGGCCTTCCCACGCTCGCCCAAGCCGGGCCTGCTCACCCGCACCTTCCGCAGCAGCAAGCGCTCGCAGTCTGTTAACCGCGTGGACCAGCGAGGCGACAACACGCTGCTGCCTCCAGGCGGATCGCCGACCTTGGTCAAGAACGCCCTGTCCCTACCATTCCTCAACGATGAGAGCGACGGGGAGGGAGGAGGAGGCAGGGCACTCCAGAGCCTCACCTCAAGCCCCTTGAGGCAGGCGCCTGGGCCAGACAGTAGGGCCTCATCCAACGGGGCACTGGCTGCACCACAGGTGCTCGACCTGGAGCAGCACGAGCAGCTGTTCGGGGTCCTCACGGACCTGCGCTCACCTGGCTCCTACAACGGAGGAGGAGGGGGGATGAAGAAAGCCGAGTCGGTGATGTCCTTCCACGTGGACCTGGGGCCCTCCATGATGGGGGATGTCCTGTTTGTCATGGAGAAGGAGGAGGACGACCTTGGGTTCGAGGAAGGGAAGAGCAGTGAGGGCAGAGCCTCTCCACCTCTCAGTGTGCACGCTGAGGGTGACGAGGAGGTGGATGAAGAGCAGAATAACTATGATGAAGATCACAGAAAGGAGGAAGAGGAGGGGCATGAGGAAGAGCACGGTGAGGAGGAGGAGGAAGAAGAGGTAGGTGAAGAGAAGGATGTGAAGGTCGAGGTGATTGAGGCACAAATAGAGGCCCATCCAGGGGTGCCAGAGCATCAACAGCAACAACAGCAGCGATACGAGCTAGAAGAGCCTGAAGACGTACATGAAGACGTACATAACCTACATGATCAGGTTCCTCCCAGACCACCAAGTTCAGTAGACCAGGACATCCAGATGGATGCTCCCTACACCCCAGAGCTTCAGCCCAAGCACCTCCAGAACACAGACAGTTGCTCCATGTCCAGCTCTAGCTCTGCAGCCTTTGATGAGAGGCCACCAAGCCAGCTACTGGAGGTGGAGGCACCAGGCGTGACTCGCTACAGCCCACCACCACCTGTGGAGGAGGGAGAATTCTCATCATTCATAGAGGATGAGGATGACGAAATACGTCTGTAAAGCTTCACAAGTGACTGGATGTTTTTAGAGACAAGACACAGATATTATGGCTCGGACCTTTTGACATGTGTTCTGTGGTACAACTCCAGTGACAACATGGACTTGTTGAATAGAACTTAACGACTGTTTCCTTGAGGAGTTTCCTAGTATATCAAATCCAGAGTACCATCCGTGTGTCCTTCCGACTCCTTTACTCCGGGAGGTGAATCAGAGTGACAGCTCCCACTCGCCCAAGAGTGTCACATGGCATCACCATCTGTCTCACTTGCCTCGACACGTCATCTGAAAAACCAAATGAGGCACGCAACATGACTGGATTATAACCAAACTTCTTCCTGGATTGCACTGATGCCTTCATGAGGAGGGTAAATGCTACATCAATGTTTAAGGGACGTCAAGGGCTTTTCTTCATAAACCAATCTAGTGAGGCTGTGTCTGACCACATCCTCTGCAGACAGCGTGTGGGGAAACCCACAGTTTGAACATACTGTACATCCCGTAATGCCAATGTGGGTGGACTCCATTAATCCTGCCATGTGAATCTGTAGTCTGCAGCAACTGGCTGCTGTGTCTCCAGCATACAGTTCTGTTTCTCTTCACCTCATCAGCAGTGATCTAGCCGAGGACAGTGTTTGGCCTGTAAGAGCGCCTGGTTGTCAGGATTGTTCCGGAAGTTCTGTGCAGGATTGTTCTGTGCAGTAAATCAGTATTGGATGAACAAAACAAACAGCTTCACTCAGCATCCCTTTTTTGGTTCCTCAGGTCTGGTGCCCAGACCAAGGCAAGGAAAAGTGGATGGTATCTCGGTTCAGAGGTCACGTGTCTGTTTATCTAACAAAGTGCAGAGGCACAGACCAGGGACGTGACCGAGGCATAGTTTACCCAGCGCTCTCCCTGAGCTGACTCCAGAAGGGCGTAGTAGCTGACAGAGTTATGACTGATTTTCCTGTGATCATCTTAGGGCAGTGAGGTGTAACGCCTTGTGAAAGTTGGAGCATTTAAGTTGGTGACTGGCTGCTCCCTACCTCCACCCTGCTGCTGACTGTTAGGTAGGAGGAATTAATGGCCAATTTTTTTTTCTTCACTCTATTCTGTTCTGTTTCTTTTGAACACCTTGAATCGTCTTTGCGATGTGTGTGCTTGTCGTGCAGCCTGTGGATACAGTCTTTCGTTTCTTGCCACTTCCTTCCTGTCATCATCTGACCTAAATGCTAACCTGCAGTATGCTTAGCAGCGCAAAACAGAATGCCCCGCTGTATATTTCAAAACCTTATTCAACGTACATTCCCAACAAGACACTGCAGGATGAAGCTGAATGCTAGGTAGTAGATGGTTGTTATGATGTCAGCAACACAGCAAGTGTCCACTATTATTGGTTGTTTGTATTGTTTTTCTCTTGTGAGAATTGCAGATCTACAAGTGCATTAAGCAATCTGGCTGAGGCCGGAAGATGTGTTTCTTGCTACAAAGCCATTGCTGAGGTTGAATGGTTTGGACACTGGACCTCAAGAGTCTGGGGAAACTTGAGACATCACAAACATGCACACGCATGCACACACACACACACACACACACACAAAAAGTTCAAAAAGACAAACACTAACTTTTTTGTTTTCTAACAGGAGAGTTGAATAGATTTTAGACTGAGACATCCATAACCACCGAGGAGATGCACCCCAGCCCAGTGCCTAACCTGTCAAGGTTGTCTTTCCTTATTGAAAACAGAAAGCATCCGAGACCCTTTTTTTAAACCCTGTAGGCCTTGTAAATATTTAATGACACAGACTCTCTCCCAGGTGGTTGTGTGAGGTATACTACCCAGGCAGGAAGGGCATTATCAGTTAGTCCCATAAGCCTTAAGTAGGAATGACAAATGTGCCAAATTTAATCAAGTATTTCCTCCTAAACTTCAGTGGCCACTGAATTTAATTAAATGGAGGCCTGTCGAGTGTGTACTGCCCTGTTTTATTTCTTCATTTTGATATTTATTGCCAACGCCTGTTACTCGAAATCCATTTGGCACATGCAAATGGCAGCACTAAAGAGGAGGATGTCGAATCACTTCATGATGTTCACTGCCAGACAGCATGGGCCATCTAATTCAAAGATTGTTTACACAAGACTCGTCTGATGTGGTTAAAACTGTCCTTTTGTTTACGGGTTGTCGCAAACCACCGTAAGCATGTTAGCATGTTTAGCAGGCCTGGCTCCGTGAACAATGTGTGAGACCCTGATATGTCCGAAAGTCAATATGCAAACTTTTCTAGGACTGACTGAGATGTTTGTGGTGAGCAGTTTCCCCTTTTCAGTGTATTTATATATGCTATCACCACTGTAATAACTTTGCCCGTTTCTCCTCCTCTCTGTGTGTGGCAATTATTGTATATTCACATGCTCTCTCCCTTTCTCGCAGATAACTGCTATATTTTTCAATAAAAGAACCAGTGGTCATCAGCTACCAGTTTGTTTCTTTGCATAAATCAGAGAAGAAAGACTTCACTGATTTTAAATATGGGGTTTCTACTGCAGAGGCAGTGCATGAGGCAGCAGATTCAGGCAGTGTTTGCACTGCTAATAGAAAATGCTAGCCTACTGTCTGTGAACTCAAAAGAGGCTCCATTGGGGCAGAGTTAGAAGCAAGAGTCTTTAATGCAACACACAAACACCACGCAAATTTAGGTCAGGATTAAATAATTGATCAGACAAAGCGTGTAGCTTAGCAGCTTAGCTATCCTCTACGACTTCTCTTCACATAATGGTTGTCAAAGCAAGGACTAGCCTACATTAAGGACTTCACTTAAGACATTTTTGAGATCCCTTCTGTGCGTGTGGCTGTACTGAGCTGGCCATCCGGGCCAGCACCCCCCGCTAGGGTTACCACATGGTCTGGTTTTCCCGGGATTGTTCTCTTTTTTTAATGTCTGTCCCGGAAAATTGATAAGCTTTCCTGGGACACCAAATGTCCCGTTTTTTGGTGCAAATGCACTTCTATTTTTTTTTAAGTATTCCCTAGTTTCACTTTCAATAAAACCTACGTTCCACTCCTGCAATCCTATTCCTTATCCTTATTTTTCTTAAGTTATCTTGATTGTATCCAGCTGTCGGAGGCAATGATGCGCGTATTTGATTGGTTGTAATGCAGACCTGCGAAACGAAAGTTTACCTTAACCATCAGCATCACCTAGCAACTACCAGCCCCGCGCAGCATGTCCAAGAGAGTGAGTGCGTAGCAGATTGGAGAGGGTAGCCTAGTAAGAAATTATGGTTCGATTTGGTTTGATAAAATGGGGGGCGAGACGGAGGAGAATATAGGTCTACAATCAATGTCAGGGCCAGCGGCGAAGAAAAAGAGATACACAGTAGGCTATACCAGTGGTTTTCAAAGTGGGGGCCGCAAGGGGGTGCCAGGGGGGCCTCAGCAAGTTGGAAGGAAAAATAAAAGCAACAAATAAATACATTTTAAAAATGTAAAATATACCTATTACTATGAGAGTTGTTATACAATGCCATTATAATAATGTGATGCATATCTGAACATTATATTTCCCATGATAATGACTGGGAATAATAGTAGAGTAATAGCTCTCATATAACAGAAAGCCCCAAATACAATTTTTACACACTGTATGCTCCATTGTGAAGTGCTTGTGGCTAAAATAATTATTAGGATTAGCTTAATGTATTTTTACATTTGCCGTTGTATTGTCGATGGGTTTAATAACACATCAAGAGGGTCCTTAGCCAGAACCTAGTGGTATTTGCGGGGCCTTGGCCAGAACCTAGTGGTATTTGGGGGGCCTTGTCGTGGAAAAGTTTGGGAACCCCTGGCCTATACAACGCTGACAGGGTGGAAATTTCGGAGTACTTAATATGCATAGTAGCCTATTGTTAATGTTTTATGGATTAGCTAAAAGAGCAGGTGAAAGGGCATTATGAGAACCGTTAAGACTCAGCAACCTAAGTGACAATGAATGCACCATTTATAGTTAGGCCTAAACAGTAACATTTGCAGCATTTGTTAATAAGTTATTATTTAAAACCAGAAATAGGCCTAGTATAACTATGAATTATAGGCATTTAACATTAATCAAAATCATAACTTTTTTTTGGGGGGGGGGGGGGGGGGGGGGGGCGGCAATGAATGTCCCGGCGGATTTTCACAAATAAAATGTGACAACCCTACCCCCCGCAGCTGCTGCATGTGGTTCCCCGGGGAAGAACGGGGCGAACGGGACGCGAACCCAGGTCTGACTGGAGGAGGGGTGGTACAGAATTTGAAAAGGGGTGCACGAGTTAGCGAGCGAGCGGTCGACTTTAACTTGGCAATGTCTTTTGTCCTGGCCGGGCGGATGGGTGAACTCAAATCCGATGTGACTGGCACTCATTAGGCCACCGCACTGCGGGTCTGAGTGGACCGCGGGACGGACCCTAGGGAACCACGCATAAGTCAACGCCTCACTGCCTGAAGCCTGTGCAAGTGATTGATAGGCTTCGACCCTCGTTCCTGCAGGACCCCCATTCAGAGGGACTTGTAGACAGGACAACACTAGCCTACCCCCGTCTGTGTATTTAAGTCTGGAGAGGTGACATAAAATATTCATAAACACTTAATTCATTACCTGACTCAATTGTGCAGTGGGCTGTCACGTTGTCTGCCCGTCTGGTAGGTCTATCTTTGCTATGCTCATTCATTTGTTCAGTTATATTAGTAGCCCCGACAGGCTTTTCATGCGTGTAATTTCTGCTGATCCAGAGGTTAAAAGACTTACCTTTTATGTTTCAACTCTTAACCACCTAGCGTTATCTCTAACGGGTAGTATTACCGCTATTTAGCTTCTGTATTAAGAGACGTGACATCAAGTTCTAGTTGTTCGAGAACTATTGTTACAGTGCGCCATCTAGTGACCATTTTGTTGTTGTGTGGGAGTCAACCAGCATCACTATCAGAACTTTTATTCCCATGGCATGTTCCAGCACAAGGGCATTTCCTGTTTTCAACTCCTGTTTTTATCATCTTAATTTCAAATAGTAGAAGAGCACTGAACAACTGATTTAGTTATCTAATGTTCACTATCATCCTATTTTCTCAATGCCCTTTTTGATAGGCGAGTATTAGATGCCAGTTTACATATTACTTAATTACTGTACCTTCATGGGACTGATGCAGAGGAGCCCCTCTGTTTACTCCACATCACCCACTGCCCTTAGCTTCTACCAGTAGAGGGCGCTGCTTGTCCACTGCTTGAGTGTGTGTGGAGAACCCCGCCAAATCATGTGCCTTCCCTGCCGAATTCCATGACGGGAGCTGCCTGCTCTTCCAGGAGGTGGAGGACAAGAGGAAATCTGGAAAGCATTAAACAACCTGCCGGCAGAGCGGAGGGCTCTTTTGGGGTAGTGGAGCGTGGGGGATGGGCCCGCACCGCCCCAGAACACAGGATTCTTCATCACAACTTGCTTCTTGAGGACTCTACTCACACCCTACACAAGCACACGCACACACACACATACACACACACACACACACACACACACTCACACACACACACTACACGCACAATGCACATACACATAAATACACCCACAGTGACTACATACACACATAAACACACAAACATACACCCATGCATGCAAGCGTTCCAGAGCACAGCTGGGCGTGTACACACACACACATACACACGCTCATTCAGAGTCTTGCAACAGCCCCCTCCCATCTCCCACATATAGCACAACTGGCCGTGAGGGTTTCTTTTCTCATTCCAGTCTACCCCATAGTATTCTGAAGCCCTACAACTCAACAATGGGTTTGGAAGCGATATTGGGAGTAAGAGAGAGAGAGAGAGAGAAAGAGGGAGAGAGAGAGAGAGGGATCTTTACTGGGGACGGGAGTGGGGGGAACATCAGCAGATGGGACCAGGCTTGCACGCGGCTGTTGTGATTGGCGTGGTTGGAGCGTGGTGCGGTGGGAACCGTTGGCGTTTCCAAGGAGCAGAGGGGGGCCCTCGGTTTTTCACCCATTCCTCCAGTCTCATTCTGTGGGCTCCGGCACGACCCACAGTAGCTCACGTCACGTAACATGAACATTTAGGGTCAGGCAGGGTTTGAAGCGTGCCTACAAATTCCCCCACATCAACCCACTGAGGCCACAAAGGAGAGAAAGTAACCTTTCCATCATAGCAACATCCATTAATCTCATCCTCATCTCAAGTTAAACAAGGCAGCAGAGTCTGATCGAAACCCATTCTCTACTGACTATCCCTCATTCATTGATTTCCATTGATTGATGTCTATTGATTGACCTGATGGAGACACTCCCCACTGGCTCTGTTCAGCTGATGTTGGAGTATTTCACTGACAGGCACAAAAAGAAGGGTGTTGGCCAGTGGTGAGGCCCATATTCTTTTTTTATTGTTCTGACACGAGAGGGAGAAAGAAAAAACGGCTCCTCCTCTTCAGACGTAAGTGCGTTTAAAAAAGGATAGACAGAACATCCCCACCCTCTCCAAAAAGAACAACTAAAAAAAAGTGCTATTTGGCTGTAACTGCACCAGGCTCCAACTTTTGAGCAGTTTCCCCCAGCATCTGTTTGACCATCTGAAACGATTTACATTTCTCTTTTTTTCAGTGTTTTAACATTTCAAGGCTCTGTGACCTCTTGTTTCAGTATCAACTATGAAAGCCATGAATTCTAGTTTTCTCTTTGAATTGGAGCGTTCCTTGTGCCTCCTCCGAAAGATTAGCTTGTTCAAGTCCTGTGGAAAGAAATAGGGAAAATGATAATAAAACCAGCCAATGGAAAAACAATGCAGTCTCAGCTCTGGCTGTGTCTTGAGCCCTGCTTATAACCACTTTTTTCCATCTAGCATTTCCAGGAAGAGTTTCAAAAAGAAAAGTATAAGTTTTCTGCTGCTCAACACTGCACACAGGGCGCAGAGGATCTCGTTGTGTGTTGGACTGCAAAGGTAAACGTTCTGCTGTGGAGCTATGACCCTTGACCCCTGATTCTGGGTTGCTGGCAGGGGACCACACACACAGAGAAAGGGGTAGGTTTGCAAAGTTGAGAAGGGAAGTTTGGGGCGGATCCAAGATGTTTTACCTTCTCTGCGTAATGCATTTTTTCTCCCCTTTTCCTTCTTTTTCGACCAGCTCTCCACATCTGTTCAGGAAGCCGAACGTCTGATTTGTGACTTCCAAATATTTTTTGTTTTGCTATTAATTTGCTAAATGGATGATTCCTGCGCATGAGAAATACTACTAAAATCTCAAAAAGCTCAAAATGTTTTCTCAAACTGCATTTTTATTCTCCTGTGAGGGGCTCTCTGGAGTGTCTGTTGCAATAAGCGGTTTCCTGTATAAATCACTGTTGAAACACAGAGCCTGAGCGGGTTCCAGTTTAGCCTCTTAAATCTGCCTTTCCCACCCAGTCTACACTCGCACCACCTCACACCCTTAACTAAGACACATCTCGTCTTCATCCGCCTGGATTAGAATGGAACTGGAATATTTGGTAACATGCGCTCGTGTCAGTATGAAAGTCATATGACGATGGTTCACCCACCCAATGCATGCGCGTCACACCCACCCCTCTGCTGTGTGTGTGTGTGTGTGTGTGGAGTCTGTTCCATTCCTCTTGTTCTGGGGTTGAGCACTGGACTGGAGTCAAGAGTGAATGTCAGGGGTGTGCTTTCATGGTTCCTTCTCTTCCGAGCAGCTGAAATGAGAAATACCACACTATTTACTTCACCAAGTCTTCTCATGGCATGGCAGATATTTTCCAATCTTCTCTCTTTCCCTCTCCTTCTTCCTCTCTCTCGCTCTCCCTACTCCCCCCCCCCCTCTTTTTCTTTTCCCCATCCCCCGACGGGCTCCAGAAGACAACGCAAACTGCAGACTTTTGGCGGGCTGTGCGGCCAGCCTCAGCCTTGGCCTGCACTGAGCCATGAACACACATGCTGTCTCTGTGCGGAGGAAGCCTCTCTCTCTTATTCTCCCTGGAGCGCCGCCAATTCCGCCTCTTCCCCACCTCTTCACTTCATACGGAGCGGAGGGACTCCATTTGTGGGCAGTGCCCTCACTCACCCCCACACTTACCGCCCACTGCTGTGGACACCTGAGGCTACCTTAAGCGCCAAAGGCTATGTGGGCAGAAGGGGCCCGTTTGGGCGCACCAAGAAACGGTGCCCAGCTGTGGTGGCACATGCTGTGAGACACATTCTTGAGAGCTTACCCGTCAAAATATGATCTGCAGATATCCTCCATAACTGAGCGACAGACAGATATTAAACCGTACATAAATCCGTAAAAAAAAAAAAAAACGTTGTTATTAGCGGTGCCTCATTTTTCAAGATGCTGTTTTGCAGCGCACATTCTACTGGCACTGGGGCTTTGCAGAAAGAAACAATTTCTCAATTTTCCGCTTGTTATGATGTCAAGAATGGAGAAATGTGAGGTTTGAACGTCGTTTAAAATCCAATAACAATCCACTGTACTTAAAGGGCGGGCTAGGATGGTTGGGGGGGTGGGGGGGTTGGCTGCACCTGTGTCCCTCCGCCAGAACAGCACGCAGGCAGCTGGGGCGAGAGAGCAGAAGCGCCATGAATCCCGGGTCTGTTACGGGGCTCTCCTTTTCCCGCCTTTACAGCTGGATTATGGCTGTCACTGGCCTGGTGGATATGAAGATGGTGCCTCTTCACCACATTCCTTTGCTGAGCTGTTGGCGTGGGGGGGGGGGGGGGGTTGCAGGGTGTCGTAGACAAATGGCAGAAACATGCGGCGGGCCGTATAGAGACACCCCTCTGCTGTAGAGGACCGGAGCCCCCGGCCTGTTGACTGGGGGTCTCGTCCAGTATAGGGGGGATTGTGTCTCTGTGTGAGACCCATATAATGCCCCCCTTGTTCTTGAGAGAGGGAGAGGGAGAGGTTTCATCGTGGGTCTGTGGCCCTCACTGTAGGGCGACTGGGGCAGCGGGGAGCAGAGGAGGAAGAGGAAGGGAGGGAGTAGGGGTCAGCGTTGGACAGGAAGTTGCAAGATCATCAGGGGTCACTTGCTTTTGGCGGAGATTAAACCCTGACCTCGGCAGGAGCTTCTGGGACCTCCCCTCGGCCATCAATAACACGGCCCACTTTCATCAAACCACACGCCGCACAACAAAAACCCCTGTTCCACAGTTCAGCACACCACCCAGCATTAACCTGAAAAGGGGAATTTTCAATTAAATCCTGCCTGCTGTGCAGGTGTGTGTGCATGTGTGTGTGTGTGTCTATTTGCGTGTGTTATGAAACACAGAAGTGGATTGATATCTCGCTCCACCACATTCCCCAGGCTGCCTCCTCTGTGCTACTGGTAAGGTTGCCAGCGCGGAGTTTTCGGATGCACAACACCTCTTTTTTCCCGCTTGCCCCCTCACTCTCGTTTGTAAGGCCAGGTCTAAAAGAAGGCTTCGCTGTGCGGCGGTTGCCAAGTGCATTCCTCTAATACTTTTATAAGGTACACAGCGTCCACTCACCACAGCGGGCTAACCACGCTGACATTTCAGCGCACCATTAAAAATCAGCTCTGGCAATCCAGAGAGGGGTCTGCAGACTTTTCCATTACTGCACTTCACTTCCTGTTTCTTTCTGTCTGTTTTTCACTTTCCCGACACCCCCCCCCCCCACACACACACACACACACACACACACACACACACTCCACCCCCCCCCCCCCCAGATACCCCACCCCAAACCCCCAACCTCAGTTTCTGCAGGATGTATCTTTATTCACATGGCTTATTGCTCATGTCAACCCCCCTATCCGTAAGGTACTTGTGTGTACTCTTGTCAGAATATTTTTTTTTTCAAATTCTATTTGACCCTTATTGACCCTGGTAAAATGAAATTAGAACCAGTTCTTCATTTACGTACATTACAGAGATACAGAACAATGTGACCCAGCAGGTCATGAGTCTGGGTTGGGTTGACTGTGCAGGTGTCTGACTGAGAGTGCTCTGCACATCACACACCTGGGCGTAGTCAGCCACTCTCTCTCTCTCTCTCTCTCTCTCTCTCTCTCTCTCTCTCTCTCTCTCCTCCTTCTCCTCCACCATCAGGCTGACATTTCCTCAGCAGTGTGCTGGATAAAGGAAAGGGGAAAAATACTGGGGGTTCTGGCTTCCCCCCGCACCTCTGGCTGCCAAGGCTCAGCTACCATCAGCCAAGAGACCTGTTAAGTGTACAGAGCAAATCTGAGCTGGCAGCCCATACACATGACTAAGAGGTATGGCAAGCTCAGCTTGTGTCTGTGTGCATCTGTTCATGAATGCATGTGAATGTGTGTGCGTGTGTGTGTGTGTGTAAGCATGCTTGTACTATGTATTTATGGGGTTTCACGACTATTGATTTTTACTAGTTGACAAGATTTGAATAAAAGTTAGTTGACAAGATTTGAACAACTAGTCGACTATGTGTGTATATGTGTGTATATGTGTGTGTGTATGAGTGCTGAATGTGCTTTAGCTGGATGTGTAAGTACAGCACCCCTCTGCTCTCCCTGAACTTCTGACGTTTTCCCTGGGAGGTTTCTCAGTGTAAGGCTCTATTTATTGTCCCGCAATTCAGCATTCCACCCATAGACAAGGAGCTGTATACAAATCCAAAATGAAATGTTTACTGAAAACACTGGGAAAAAGCAGCCACTGCACGCCTAATCTATTCAAATGGAGGGCCGGCCATCTCCGAGCGTGCAAACCTAGCATGGTTCCCCTCAGGCAGCTAAGGCCAGAGTGAACTCCCTTCTGGCCAGGAATGAAAGCATGATGTAAGCTCCCCTCCTCCAGCCCCACCCCTCGACCCCCCTCCACCCAAACCAATCCACTCGCCTCATCTGCATGTGTTTTATTTGACTGACATTTTACGGCGATGCCGTAAGGCAGAAACTGAGTCGATGCGGTGCAGACGCCACAGAAAACATCAGAGTCGACAATGTTTCCCCCTCTCATTTGAGAGAGACGCAGAAGAGAGAGAGAGAGGCACAAAAGCAAACGCAGTCAAAAGCAGTTTGAATTCCTGCAGAAGGACAAGCCACTTAGTGACGGATGGAAACGTTTAGGCATGTGTCTGCGTGAGGTAGTATATATATTCCATATATACGTACGTCCATCAAGAAAACAATCTTAGAATATTGGTTTAATAAAGAGATACATGTAATAATTGATGAATGCACAATATATGGCTAACTGGCTAACTGCCAGTCAGACTGGGCGACTGTGGCTGTATGGGCAAATGTAGTGGAAGAAATGAATGAGCTCCTTAGAGCTCAATAATGCATGTATCGGTATTTATTTTAATGGGCCCATCCTCTTTTTATCATTTATTTAATGTGGTGTACAAGTGTTTTCCTTAGTTAAAATGTTTGTTCTTAATGTGATGAGTCAACGTTTGAGTCTTGTTCTATTAATCTTCCAAAACTATTAATAAAAAATGAATCACAAAAAAATATGTCCATCATCTTTCTCTCTCTCTCTCTCTCTCTCTTTCTCTCTCTGTGTGTGTGTGGATGGGTGCATGTGTTTACACTTAGGAATCCCCCCAAACTCCATTGTGCATTAGTGTTCTCCCCGAGGCCGTGGCGGCGCTGGTTGAGAAGCGCTTAAGGAAGCGGTGGAGGAGGAGAGTGTGGGCGTCGGCTGAGTGAGGTCACAGGCCTGCAGGGCCCCTGGGATGGGAGGATGAGCGAGGGAGGGAGAGGGAGAGGGAGAGGCGCAGAGAGGAACGTTACGCCTCAATACGCCATCCATTCCTGCTCCACACACACACACACACACACACACACACACCAATATGCCGGACATCTCCTTCTGCTTGAATGAGGTGCTGTGCTCTCCTCACTCCACCTCTGGTCTGCAAGTCATTTCCACAAAGGACAACACAGAGAAGGGACACAATAACTAAAACCACACCACACATGTACACACACACACACAAACACACACACACATACACACACACACCCATGCACACACACACACACACACACACACACACACCCATGCACGCACGCACACACACACACACACTCACTCTCTCTCTCTCTGTCTCTCTCTGCATGTTGTGCTTTCCACACACATGCACACACACAAGTACACACACACACACACACAGACACAGACACTTTCATACTTTTTATCATACTTTACACCCAAGCACACAAACACTCACACTCACAAATACGCATACACACACACACACAGACGTAAGCTTTCCAGCGGCCGTGTTTATAAATTGGGCCGGCATGCCTGTGATGCCTGCAGCAGGCCTGTGGGGTCCCCTGTGTTTAGGGGCTCCGCAGCTAGCTATTTCCTCCTCCATCATCCAGCTGTCAGCACAGGGCGGGAGAAACCACAAACGTGACTGTGTGTAGGTTTCTGTGTGTGTATATGTATGTGTGTGTGTATATGTATGTGTGTGTGTGTGTGTAGGTGTGTGTGTGTGTGTGTAGGTTTCTCTCTCTCTGTGTGTGTGTGTGTGTGTGTGTGAATGTGTGTGTGTGTGTGTGTGTGTGTGTGTGTATGTTTGTGTGTGTGTGTGTGTGTGTGTGAAAACCTGAAAAGAACCTTGAAAAGCCCTAAGAGCTGGAGTAGAACTTCAAAACATCATGGCACTGCTCTCTTATCAGGACGTAAAAAGGATGAAGAGCTCCGAGAATTAGTCTACAGCAGCACCCTTATCTGTCTCAGGGATGAGCGATGTATAGGCACTGACCTCCTGCTCCCCAGTGATGACGGGGGCTCTGGGTTATCTGAATGGACAAGCCAAAAAGACAAGGAAATTGCTCTTGTCTTCTAGACCAGCGTTAGTTCTGAGAGTTCCATTCAAATACAGCTTCTTAACAAGACCTCTGAAGCGGTGTGTGTGTGTCGGTGTGTGTGTGTGTGTGTGTGTGTGTGTGTGTGTGTGTGTGTGTTTGTGTGTGTGTGTCTGTGTGTGTGTGTTGGGGCATGGGGTGGAGGGGAAATAGAGTAAACATACACACGTCTTTTACATATAAGCTCAGAGAAAACAGTAAACATAATTTTCTGAAAACCTGGGGTGCACAATGTATGTACTGTATGACTCTGTGTATGTTCACATACCTTTATAGGTATGTGTGTGTGTGTGTGTGTCTGTGTCTTTGTCTTTGTCTGTGTGTGTAGCCATGTGTGTGTGTTTGTGTCTCTCTGAGTGTGTGTGTGTGTCTGTGTGTCTGTGTACGTTTGTATGTGCAGGCAGGAGGTTTTTTGGGGTTATGATACTATGATGCTTATTAAGGCCAATAGTCACATAAAGACTCACAGGAGCCCAGCTCCACCTGGCCCCCTAATGGAGGTCGAGTTTCAGAAGGGCCGATCGTAATGAGAGCTCGAGCCATTGTTCCAAAAGGGCACGTTTATGATGGAGAAAAAATGTAACAAAAACAAAAACACATGTTTTGAGGCACATGCAAGATGGGAGTGTTTTGTTAGAGTGGGGAAGGGGCTGGGGTCTGGTCTGATTTGGAATGCGCAGCCTTTTTTATATGTCAACATACTCCATGGCTGCGTTCCAGGAGAGGGCTGTTAGTCTTGGAGCGCATCTAGTTTGTAGGTGTCAGTGAGAGGAGGTTAATGTATCCATATGGGGTGTGTGTGTGTGTGTGTGTGTGTGTGTGTGTGTGTGTGTGTGTGTGTGTGTGTGTGTGTGTGTGAGAGAGAGAGAGAGAGAGAGAGGGTGAGGTTATGTGTGTGCATTTGGGGGAGTGCTGTGTGTATGTGTGTGAGTGTGTGTGTTTCAGCCGGAGGACTTTTGTCTGAAATGAGAGGAATGGAGGAGATGGGGATTGTCCATCAATGAAGTAGGGAGTGGCTTTTCTTGGCTGACACCCAGGACATCCAGATGAGCAAGCCAGACACACACACACTCAAATGTGCACACACACACAGATTCATGGTCACACACACACACACACACACACACACACACACACACACACACACACACACACACACTCACATGCACACATTTAAGCCATAATTCTTATCCATATGTTAAGAATTAACAAAATGATTTTCCTCTCCACTTCAGCAGCTTGTGAGTTGTTTTACAATGCACACACACACACACATACACACACACTCTCTCTCTCTCTCTCTCTCAAACACACACACACAAGCACACACACACACACACACACACACACACACACACACACAAAAGGCACCCAAAAACACCCACTCTCCAAACCCCTTCGTCTGTGAAGAGCTGTGCAGTGACCGCAGCCTGACCACTCACCCTGCCACTGGGCAGACGCGCAAGGGGTGAGCTCTCTCTAATTACCGCCCCGTGGAGGCCCCTGGCCAGGGAGCCCTCCCTCCCTCAGCACAAACACTGGCCCCGAAAATCATATCCCGCTCACGGAGTCGGATTCCTCCCCACTACTCACACACGCAACTGGACATTACCAGGAATGAGGATTGCTCATAACATCCCGACAACGACAGAAAGCAAAAACGAGAGAAAGAGGTAGAGTGGAAGGGGGAGAAGAGAGATGAGAGAGATGGGGGGGGAGAGATATCGGTGTGTGGTGTTTGTGTGAATACACACACACACACACACACACACACACACACACATCCAGCAGTGTGTAGCAGCTTTGGGTGCTGTTCTTAGGTGAGGCTGTCTCATTGCTTTCATCGCTGCTGGCCCCATCCCAAGACATGGAGGTGTGCTGTGCAGAGATTCTTACAGCCTCAGCGAGGGCTTGTTAGCAGCTGGAGCTCTGGTCAGCCTCCATCCGATCTTATCATTGTGTGTTTGGCCGCACGCTTGGAGGAGAGTTCCCCGCGTCTCTCGCACAAAAGAGGTCAGCTCCACAGCTTTCACTGCTCAACTCCAGCTGTTGGAACACCACCAAGGATCAGATACACACACACACAAACACACACACACACACACACACACATGCATGCTCTCTCTCTCTCTCTCTCTCTCTCACACACACAAACACCCACACGCGCATGCATTTTTTTCTCTTTCTCTCTCTCTCTCTCTCACTCACACACACACATACACACACATGCATCTCTTTCTGTTACTCTCCTCCTCTCTCTCTCTCACACACATACAGGCGTGCGCGCATGCATTCTCTCTCTCTCGCATAAACAGAGCCCACGCCCCGACCAGAGGTGACAGTTCGGCTCGACCAAGCCCTCAGCCAGAGACCATTCCTAATACCGGCAGGGGAGAACACCTCCCACACGTCCCCATGTGTGTTACAGTGAGATTGTTTTTGTTTTTTCACTTCTCGTCCACTCTGACCTACCCCTCCTTCACACATGCCTCTGACCAATCCGAGGAGAGCCAGAGGGTTGTTATCTGTAATGGATGCCCTGACGTTCGTTAAGAGCTGCTAATAATCAGCCTCTAACACCCCAGGTGGACTTGGCTCTGTTTAAATGCCTACTAAAGCCTTGGCACATGGACCATGGCTTTGTGAAGAGGGGTAAACACTCAGTGAGAAACCTCACGCTGGCAGTGCTACAGCTTACTGCTGTATCTACACAGGGGTGCTGACAACAATATCTCCTGTCTGCCTTTTGTGCTTGACGGTGTCCAGAATGGAGTCTGGATAAGATACGTGGGGATATTGCTGTTGGACATGGAACAGGGAGATGTGCTAAAGCTGTCACAGGAGGGGAAGAGAAAAAAACAAAACAAAAAATGTGGTGAAACAAGCAATCCTTAGTCAGATGTTAATTTGAGCAAACAGTTTGGGTTGAGGTCAGTCTGTGTCAGATCTGGTTGATTTCAGTGGAAGTATTTATTCATCTCTCTCTCTGCCTCTCTTTCTCTCTTTCCATCCCTCCCTCCCTCTCTCTCCTTTTTTTCTTTCCCCCTCACCCTCTCTTTCACCCCTCTCTCTCTCTCTCTCCATCTCTCTCTCGCGAGGCCCTAAGGCTATCACCACACATGATTCCCGCTAGCAGTCGATCTGCCGCTGCTGCGATAGGGGATGTGTGTGCTGATGACATAGTCTCAAACAGGAAGCCAACGATAATGACTAGCAGATGTTTCAGATGGTTAGGGTGCCAGGTCTGGATTTCGTCATGGGGTGTGTGTGAGTATGTGTGTGTGTGTGTGTGTGTGTGTGTGTGTGTGTGTGATTTATTTTGTTGTTGCTTCTGTGGGGGAGGGGAAAGAGGCAGTATAAGGTTGACTTGGTGCAAGTAGAAAGCTTGACCCCCCACCCACCCCCTCCCACACAAACACACACACACACACACACACACACACACACACACACACACACACACACACACACTTCTACACCAGGTTATCTCATTAAGGCCCCCAGCCAATGGCCAGCTCCGGCTCAGTCACGGTCTAACGTGAGGCTTTGTAAGTTTAGCCTGGCAGGTCGAGGCGTGCAGGCCCACTATAACAGGACCCAGACACACCTCTGAGACCAGAGACCAGGAGGAGGAGGAGGAGGAGGAGGATGGGCATCTCTGAAGAGGGCAGATAGTAATCTCAAAGAGGAGTGGCTGACTAGAGAGGTATGGCGTGATATCCGTGTGAGTGTGTATGCATGTGTGTGTGTGTGTGTGTGTGTGTGTGTGTGTGTGTATGGACTGAAGGGAGAGAACTTTTCAATTCAGGTGAGTCAATACACTCCTCCAGCTCCTCCAGGGCACTGGGCTGTAGGAAGCAGCAGCACCATGCATGTGAGAGCGTTAAAGGAGAACTTGGCAACTATTTCAACGTATTTAACCTGTTTAGAAATCATTTGGATGGTTAAATGACCTGTTCCGGTGAAAATGGTGACTTTTCCCGCTGCCCCTAGCGTCCCCAGGCGGAAAACCAACCTTGCAACATTGAGACTACCGTCCCGGAAAGAGAAGTGAGAAACAAGAAACTTGTTTTAAATCATGTTTCTTACCTTATAACATACACATTGTCTGCCGAACTTATGCTAACCGTTTAGCTAGCTTGTAAACAAATCCATGTACTTTATTGTTACCTTTTTCCAAAGTTTGAAATAACATAATGCACAATTTCTCCAGCAGAGGGGGAAAACCTGCCAAGTTTCCCTTTAAATTTGACCTCAGAGAAAATCTTCCCACATAGAAAAATATTCTCCAAAAAGGAACAAAAAACCACAGGGAAACCATATATATTCTCTGTGTTTATGTGTGTGTGTGTGTGTGTGTGTGTCTTTTACATTATGAGTTCCCACATGTGGTCTATATATGTTTGTATGCCTACATGATGCACAAACAAATGTGTGTGCCTTAGTCAGCACGTGTGTGTATTTGTGCCTACGTACTTATGTGTACTAGGCATATGTACTGGGATGTAGGCTATATATTTATACGTGTATGTTTGTGTGAGTGTGTGTGTGTGTGTGTGAGTGTGTGTGTGTGTGTGTGTGTGTGTGTGTGTGTGTGTGTGTGTGTGTGTGTGTGTGTGTGTGTGTGTGTGTGTGCGCGCGCGTGTGTGTGTGTGTGTGTGTGTGTGCTGCCTGCTGTTTTTACCCTGGACTGGCTGAGGCCCCCTTCCTCCGCTCCAGTCGGCTGATCTGTGGCCTGATATCTGATAGTCACTAAGTGGTGAAACCCAAACAGGCTGGACAGTGTGGAGAGGCACCCTTTTCCCCACAGGATGGGCCTCAATAACACAGCGGCCGGGGAAAAGCCTCGAAAGCCAGCTGAGTTCAAACGGGCAGTGCACGCAAGGCGGCCCGCGCAGAGGGGAAAGGAAAGGGGTAAATTGGGGGGGGGGGGGGGGTGATAGGGGTAGGGGTTTATTATGCCGGATAGATAAGATAACATTGTCAGGAACTGAAATGGTGTGAAATGGAGACAAGGAAAGAGAAGGGGAGGGGGGACTGAGGACAGAGTCGTTTGACGAAACGCAGCTCACGAAAAACTCCACACAGTCCACTTTGCCGCGCCAGGGTGACCTGTGTTGATCTAACCCACTTCAGGGCTGGATGAGTGTACGGGTGGAAGTGCTCGTGTGAGTGAGTGTGAGCAAGTGAGCGCTTTTCTAACCTAGCTACACTTTCGGGCTCAGTGTTGTGCCCGTTAGTTTCTCATGTCCTCCCCTGTGACGTGACGTGACGGGATATATCGTGACATAACGCCCTCTTCCAAGTGGCTTTCTCACAGGGTCAGCACACCGCCTCCCACCCAACCACATTATTTCACACTGACTCTCTTTCTCTCTCTCTCTCTCTCTCTCTCTGTTTCTCTCTCTCTTCCCCTCCCTTTTTCCCTCAGCTCGGGGCGTCACCAAGCCTCTCCACTCATCCTTCGACTTGCGAAATTCCCAGTCCAGCCGTCCCACCCAGCTGCGCTGCGGCTCTCTCCCTCTGCCAGCAGGGGCTGGTGTCCAACTCTAATCATAAAACATCCCCCACCCCCCCCCCCCCCCGCCCCCGATGGACGTCACCCTCGTCCCCTCCCACTGAGTCCAAGCCTCGGTCCACTCCCAGACACCTCCGCATGCCAGATGGAGCACTGATGCCGAGATCAGATATGGACGCGCGGGCCTCCTCCCAAAAGCGACTAACACATCGCCGTGGAGCAGACACAGGCTCAGCACCATCGCATACGCATCTGTGTCCACATTCGCGGACACTTGGATGCACTTTATCGGGGACTTTTTTCTTATCGGTTACATCCAAGCATCTCAAATCACACCGCAGTGCGTAATAAGATAAAAAAACGCACATGTGATTCCTCTCCAAATCAGATACACTCAAACCTAAATCCCAAATCCGAGAGTACAAACAGAGGTGTGTTCTGGGCCGACAGCACGAGGAGGTCTCGGCACAACAATGTGGTTTCGATAGAACCGAAAGGAGGCTCTCTTCTCCAGTGGCTGCAGATGCGGACCAGCTTTTTTTTTTTTTGCATCCATTTTGGCCAGCGTCACTGCATAAGGGGTAAACACTTCTCCGGGCCAGGAGAATTTATGCATATGGCACGGCTTTATAGTTTCTCCCGCTGCGCTGATAGGCAAAGTGAGGGAGTGGGCTGCTCTGTTCTCCATCCACTCAGCAGCTGCTTGCAAATGGATTCCAGTATGAAGTCATGAACAAAAAAAACAACTAAAATGGACCACCACACAACAACAGCCAGGGCTTTTTTTGTGCGTATTCAAGTCTGTTTCTCGACGAAAAAACTTCACAGCCTCTACTGCCGACGTGTTGAGAGATCCTGGTTTGACTGGATTGTGCAAATTGGGTTTGTAAACGAAGTGACGCCGTATTTCTGACAGGCCGCTTTTGGAGAGAACGAGTGTTTGTTTGAAATGTTTCCAACGTTATCAGTCATTATGCTCAGGTCATGGCACGGAGGGGTTCGCTCGTGAGCGTTCCCTTTGCTTGTGCTGGCAGGACCGGCTAATCACAGACAGACGTGGGGGCCTCTATTAGCCAATCCGGACACACTGATTGAAACCATACCCACGCATTTTACTCAAAACCGCGGCATATTGTGGCATTTCGGAATTTAATTTCAACATGGGGGGAAATGTTTAAGTCAGCACATGGACTTGTCTAATAACAGCTAGATGTAATATGTAATACAAGGTAGCTGTGTGGTCTCTCAGACCTTAATACAATGCGTCTGGGCCTTTCATTACATTGAGAAGACTTTTAACCTGTTCCAGATATATAGTATCTTCCCACACTAACACAACAACCTGGGTCTGTGGTGAATCAGCGCACTGACCTATCATGTTTGAGCCCATCCTTGTAAATAATATGACCAACTATCCAGCACAGTAACACAAGGAGCAGGCATCCGCAGAAAGAGGAGACCATGTTGCAGCTTTATCAGCTTTCTGAAACAGTGTTGAGCGTTCTGTGCCAAATTCCTCTCGCCTTGGCAAACTCACTTTGCACATCAAGGCTACATCCACCACCACCTACCTCCAGTCCAATTCAGTGAATACACACACACACACACACACACACACACACACACACACACACACACACACACACACACACACACACACACGCACACACACACTTAAATCAAACTGCCCGACAGACTCTCGGCCTCTCTGCCCACATTTCACTGTGTTAATCCTTCCTGGCTGGAGCATTGACCTGGCCTACAGCCAGCAGTGTGAACTGAAGCATGCCGCTTGTCATACATTCAATCAACTTCATGGACGATAGAGACTTAAAAAACAATCAGTTTTAGTATATCACCTGCATTTCTCATGTGAAATAGAGTCTGAAGTTAACTATAAATGTGTGCTCACCCACAGCTCAAGGCCTCAAACCACACACACACACACACACACACACACACACACACACACACACAAACTGACAGCACCTTGGCTCATTGACCTGGCCCTACCCACATTCCTACTCCAATCCGGCCCCATCCATCAACCTCCGCGGCGTTTTACCGCACCAACTGTTCCGCACGTGCTGATGTTAGCAGCGCCCTGATAGCACGGTCGCTAACGACAGTACAGTTCAGTGCCGACGCTAACAGGCCCTCTCCTCCTCTTCTTCCTCACCATAACAACTGGTGAGGAGGAGGAGGAGGACACGCTGGAGAGGGAGTGGAACACCCAGCCGTGGCCACCACCGCTGCATCCATGGGGCAGCTGACCACGAGAGCAGCAGGAGCCGCAGCAGCCTCCCATGCATCTCTTGGGTAGTAACAAAAAGAAGGGGGAAAAAACATGTTCTGTGGTGGGCAGCTCTCTGCCAGGCTCTGCCTCCAGACCTCTAATCCAAACTGGAGCAGCGACCCGTCCAAAAGGAGGAAACCCAAAACAAGACGGGCACATGGCCTATGCCGTATTATTTACAAACACTGCTGGGCCTCGTGACTACTTCAGAGGGCACAGTACGAGAGTGTGTATGTGTGTGTGTGTGTGTGTGTGTGTACGTGTGTACGTGTGTACGTGTGTGTGTGTACGTGTGTACGTGTGTATGTGTGTGTGTGTGTGTGTGTGTGTGTGTGTGCGCGCATACGTGTACACACTGTAACTTATCAAGTGACCTGGCTGACTCAGTTGCATCCACAAGCTGGCCCTTTGGCACAGCCAGACCCTATCTGTCGTCCTCCCAGACAGCTCAGGTAAATAGAGCCATAGCACTCTGTGGCATTCTGTGCATACCACATGGCCTCCAGGGGAGCTCTCTCACAAACACTCTCTCTCTCTCTCACACACACACACACACACACATACTGTACATACACACATACACACACACACCCTACTGGCACATGAGGCTCGCACATGGAGAGGGTGTGAGCAGGATGGACAGCCATTAAAGAGCATGTATGTGCTTACTGAACACAGCAAAACACAACAACAGAGTTCATTTATGCATTATTTAAGAGCATTGATATTCAGAGGGGAAATGATTGCCTTAGATTTGAATTAAGAAGCCCTGCCATGAGATGAGGCATAACTGAAGTAAAATATTGAACAAAAGAACGAGTGTAAGCAATAATTCAGACATCAACTAGCCCACTACTTGAGAGAAGTCACTTGTGTTTTCCTCTTATGCTCCACTCCAGCCTGGCGTGTGTGTTTGGGAGAGGGACAGGACAGAGTAGACTGGGTGGTGACGTAGCGACGCTCACAGGGCGGTGTTCTCACGTTTTGAAAAAGTTGACTGTGGTGCTGCTGCATCTGGAATACAGGACTCACGATTTGAGAATCTATAGTAGGAACTCTGAAACGGGCAGCTACGCTTTACTCTCGCTTGCTCTCTTTCGCTGTCGTGGAATCTTTTTTCTCTACACCTTGCTAGGCTATCTGTAAGTTGGATCTGTCTACGTATTTTTTTGTGTTTACTTCTATTCTACGCTTTCTAATGGGAGTAGTAGCCTATAAAGTATATAATTCCCCGCGCATAACGGAATATCAGAGCCTCACCCCTCTACGTTCGTCCATATGGATTTACGAATTCTGAAGTGGATCATACAACTTCCAGCTCAACTTTCAGTTGATTTTTAGTATATTTTTTTGTTTAATCTTGGGTTCTGAGGGTTCCGTGGGATCAGAAATTCTATACAAATTAAGTTGAGCGAAGAAATTTATACCACAACAATCATTAATTGCAGCTGTGACCGTAGTATGTGTATTCTGTTTTTATAGTTGTTTTATGTAATAACGGACGCTTTGTGGTTTAGTATGTTTTACTCTGTCGTCCTTGCATCACCCCAATACTATACTACTGAAAGGAATTTGATGCTTTATGAAAAAGTTCTGTACTTTTTGGCACAGTTGTTTTGAAAGTTGTGTATATGGCAGATTGAGCTTTTTTGGGTGTACTTACTTGTCTCCGAGTTTATGCATAGATATTTTTGGTTATTTGCAAAGTTTAATGTCTTTAAAAAATCGATACATCCAAATAACGGAATGCTTTATATTGACACGAAAAAGTAGGAGGAAACCTTTTGGGATGTAGGTAGGATAACTGAGTGGGCAGTACAACCTGGTGGACAAATTAAGTAGTGCATAGGCTGCGCATTTGTCTGAACTGCCTGACAATTACAGGGGCGTTTGCCTACCCAGCTGAACTTTATTTATTGATAATTTGTACATTTTTCGTTATTATTGTAGATAGGTTCCAAAATGCTGGTCGTACTAGCTGGAGTAATGGTATTCCACCTTCTGAATCTGATCCTACTGATAATTTCAACAGCCGTCAATGTGAGTATACATTTTTTTTACTGTTTACATCTTTTACACACGTAGTTCTGATTGCATTAATATTCATGGTGGCTCTCATCTTCTAATTGCCTCCTCATTTCCTCCACTTGTGCATGTTTATATGTCTCTGTGTCTCTCTGTGGGGATGTGGGCGTGCCAGGCTTGGATAGTAGATGGGGACCTGAGTACAGACCTGTGGTACGGATGTACTTCCAAGAATGGAGGGTACCACTGTAAACAGTCCATGAGCGAAGGTGAGGTCCTGCCCAACACTCAACTTTGGTTTGGTCTCATTTGAATGTAATCTCATGAGCGTGTACAAATCTCTAACACATTATGTAAAATACTGCGGCTGTCGGGTGGAAACCTCATACCTCCAAATCCAGTGTTGAGGAAATGTAAAAAAACTTGTGAAACTTGTGAAAATATGTCAATATTGCGTTGTCAAAAAGGGTTTGGATTCCACCAGACAGCAGCAATACACAGATGATTTCTTACAGCATAGACACACCCACACCCCGTGTTTTGGTATGTCTGTGCTCTGTGTTGTGATTGTGCTTTGGTTTGAATTGACTTGTTTGAATTGATGTGATGAACTTGGTCAGGTGTATTTTGATGTTTTTGGGTACTGATGCAGCACTGGCTGTCTGTGTGTGTGTGTGTGTATTTCAGACTGGCTGCAGGCCGTGCAGGCCCTCATGGTCCTGTCCGTACTCTTCTGCCTGCTGTCATTCGTCTTCTTCCTCTGCCAGCTCTTCACCCTGGTCAAGGGTGGACGCTTCTACTTCACCGCCATTTTCCAGATCCTCGCCAGTGAGTTCAAACACAATCATCATACACCCGAATAAGAACACATGTACGCTACACCCATACTTTCTCTCTCTCTCTCTCTCTCTCTCTCTCTCTCTCTCTCTCTCTCTGACACACACTCATACGCATGCACAGAAACATTCATCCATCCATCCGCCCATGGTGCACACCCAAAGGCCAGCGCATCATTTCCACCAAGAGCTTCACACCCATCCCAGAAGGATTTATGCTGTCTCTTCACTTTTTGTATTGACAAGCACTGTTGTGGCCCAGGGTTCTTTCCCAAGTTCTCAACTCTCAAATTCTTTTTTTCCCAAATGTTCAAATTCCGATTAGTTTTATTGGCTGTATTGCAATATTTCCAGTGCAATGTGATGAATATACAATACGACAAAATGTAATGCAAAAATACAACGTAAAATAAAAATCTCTCTCATTCCCTCTTTCTCTGTCTTTGTAGGTTTGTTTGTGATGAGCGGAGCGATCATCTACACAGTCATGAACACGGCGGCAGAGTCGAGCACCTACGGGCACGCCTACGTGCTGGCCTGGGTGGCCTTCCCCCTCACGCTGATCAGTGGACTCATCTACATCGTCCTGAGGAAGAAGGAGTGAGCAGCGGCCCCGAGATGGGGGGAGGATGGGAGGGGAAGGGGGGCAAGAGGGGGGGACACCCACTCTCCCAGCAGTCTCACTCAGTCAGTAGGACAGCCTGGTACCAGCAGCACCACAGAGCGCCACCTTGTGGTGGCCATCTGTGGACGACGCACTAAATGTGTTACTAAGAAGGAAAAAAAAAACAAAGAGAGAAAAAAAAACATGTTTGTCATCAGTTAATGTCTCAGCGTGAAGCGTGTGTATGATGTCTGTGGTTTGTCTATTTATAACATGTTTTACAGTACATACTTGTGTATATAATAGTGTTCTTAATGTGTTAGAGGTGGTTCAAACTCCCCAGCGTTTGGATTGTTTTTCAGTGCAGTGATATCTATGCATAAAAGGGGAGAGATGGTGAAATGTCTTGCTCTACTGTGTTGGTTTCATCCCACCATCCCACATTAACTACTTAACTCGACTTACAATCACAAGAGCAAATTCAGTTACTGCCCAGCCATTTTTTGTTGTCTGTTTTTAATTGCTTTGAATTACCATTGAAATGCATATGTGCGTGTGATGAATCAAAGAAAATTTGTACCATATTATATTTTTAATCCTTGTTTCCAAATAAAAATGGTGCTATGTATTTGCCATTCTTGAAAACCATAGGCATGTAGGCTTAAGTCATGAAGTAAGTTGAACATTACAATTATATGTGTTGTATCTGTGTCCAAATATTCTTGTAAAAAAGAGAATCTTGCCTTCTGTACTCTTTTTTTAATAAAATGGCAAAGAGTATGTTTCCTCCTGTAATACTTGGTCTGACCACAGGAATGCAGCAAAGTCAAATCTACCTCATGATGGTACCTGTCTCCATCATCAGGAAGTTAGTAGGCCTACCGGATGAGACTGCTTAAATGTTAACAATATTTTGAGTTAATTTAGTAGCAACGGTGGGCATTAATCACAAATGATAGAGTACAAAGATAGATTATCAAATGCTTATTATTCACAGATATGAACTATATAATATTTTTGAATTGCAACCCGTCCCGATCATTGATGAGCCATGTGAGATTGCTGGTGCTAACACCGCATGGTCAGTTAATTCAGCAGCAACAGTAGATATTATGACTGCTGCTAGTGTAGCGGTCATATAGAGATTGTCAAAGTTTTTTGTTCCTTTTTTTTCATCATCAACTTCCTGAATTTTTGGTCATAGATTCCTGGGACACCGAAACACCGGGGCACATGAAACTTGGTGGGCATGTAGCCCCATTAGACTTTTACGGAAAAATTTTGTTTGGTCCCCTACCCCCCCACAACCCCCACACACACAAACACACCTGCGCTGGGCCCCCCTAAACCCAGAAAATGCAAAATCCTAAATTGCTACCTGAACCGTGGCACCAAGAATCACAATTTTTTTTATGGTATGTTGGTCTCAAGGGCCTGCATCAACCTAGCCCATAACCTCATTTGTAATTTGCAACCCCCCCCATAGAAAAGTTGCAAGAGTTGGGGATGGAGTATGAGAGGGAGACAAATTGACAAGCGTGATTTAGAGGATGTACAGGACTGAGCGACGGTCATATTTTGTACCGCTATGCGGTACAGCTAGTTATAATATGGATGGTGGTAATCTTGACTGATATTCATAATTGTAATTCACATGTAAAAGCATGACTCAAAAAACACTTTTGAGTGGATTGAAATGGAAGTGTAAGTGACGCAACCAGCTGTATCCAGATGGCCTCCTGTCTTTGGCTTTGCACTGAACAAACAAAGCAGCTGTAGCAAAGTCTCTACCTCATCGCTATTCAGGATTTAGTTGCATCTTTGCTCAATACCACGCACCAAATACATTCTCAAGTATTTGCACAGAGCATGTGGCTAAATAACAGGCATTCTATTTTAACTACATTTGTGTGTTTGTTTATGTCTGAGGTGAAGTGCTTTGGCATTTTTGGTTTAGACAGGTAGAGAATCAGTGGTGACATAAAGGCCTTGGAAGGGCAGCAATGTGCAAATCAATGCATTAGATGAGTTGGTTCGATTGATATACGAATAACAATGAATAAAAATGTTAAAGTCTTACCAAAAAGTACTTGTAAATGACACTAATGGCACAGCAGAGACTGTTACTTATTTCAAATGATGCACAATTTAGCTTTATGTAGTTTAAATGACAGACATGGGTAAAAATGCTGTAGCCTAGTATTATTTATAAAGAGATTTCTGTAGTAAATCAGTAATAGCACTACTGCAAAATTCAAATTTTCAGGGTGACATGGCACGTCATTGACCGCCTCAGTTTAAATGGTTGATTAATTGGTTTTCTTTGAAATACCAGAGTGGAGGTGCTCTACCCAGATGTTCTAGAGATTCCTTCCATTACACCAGATGGTGCCATCTCCCATGAATGTCATTTGAAGTATATGTAAAGATTTACTTAAATGGAAGTCAATGAGGATCTGTACCAATGAATCCAACCTGACCAAATGTAAGTTAATTTTGCCACCATAGTGCATGGACTGGTTGTCCAGCCATACTATTTTACCTGAACACGAATGCTAATATGTTATGGAGGGAACTTTGTGTGTCTGTCTGATGCAAAGAGAAAGAAGGGATGAAGGACAAGCAGCAGGAAGATGGTAACAGATGAGGTGCATAGCCTACTGATCAAACATGCGTATCCACACACACACACACACACACACACACGTTAAATAATTAACTCATTGATTTCAATGCCGCGATTTATCTTAAAACACCACTGAAAATATTGTTGATCGAGATATTGTTTTTGTGAACATACCAAGATGTGGAATTCCATAAACACAGAAAAATGTGTTTGCATACATCATGGAAATTATGATTTATACAAGCAATTTGCCTCTGTTTGACATAAAGATCATCATTTATTATAAGTAATTGTTCCGCCCCCAAGTAATTAAAAGGGTTGCCCACCAACACCTCATGTAGGCCTACCATTATTAGCCCTTACGTCACTAGCAGTCAAACTATGTATAGGCTACATCAGAACACATGCTGTTGTAGCTCTGCCAATGATAGAACAAGAAACTGTCACAACAAATAAGATAAAAATTAAGTAAATAAATAAAACCGATTAAAAAAGATCATAAAGGGCACTCTAGGGGAAGATGTTTCAGTCGGTGAAGGATGTTAAAGTTGTGCCAGCACTATAGAGTAAGAGTGATGTGAGTTCCTCCAAGCATCAAACAAGCCTAGCGCAACAGCTGCTTCTGCTAATTAGCCACAGCGCATTTTGCGGCTCTTCAGGATTCCCATATGTTAGATGAGACTGAAATATACTCTCCTCCCTCTACAGGGCAGTGTTTCTGTGGGGATGGAGAGGTCTGCTGTGAGCCGCCTTTCAGAACTGTGCTGTGGATATCGAGTGAAACTATGAGGGAAGTAACTATTTCTGTCACTAGCCGTTATGGTATTTTGCAGATGCTTTTGGCCAGCAACTTTAAATAGAACACAGATAAAAACAACATTAAAAGTAACAAAGAATATTTGTGTAAAAATCTAGTTAGCAGTGTCGGGGCAGTTCACTCATCGGGGTCAGTGGCTGTCTGGGTGAGTCATCGTTGCATGTTTACACTGCAAAAACTGCTTATCTAAATAAATCTAACCAAGTGTTATTAATCTTATATCAAGATAAAAAAAAAAAAACTAGTTGGTATTGTTTTAAGTATAAAGACACTTACCTAGCGCTTTCTCATGAAATCATTTGACTTAAAATAAGTCAAACTTTTCTTAAATTAAGACATCTCATCCTGAAAACAAGCAAATTTGTCTGCCAGTGCGTTAAGCAAATTTGTCCTAAAAACAAGCACATTTGTCTGCAAGTGCATTGAGCAAATTTGTCTTGATAAGAATCCTTAAAGTCAAAGTCTGCTTAGATTAAGTCAAAATGATCTTTCGAGAGAGCGCTAGGTAAGTCTTTTCATACTAAAAACAATACCAAATAGATTTTTTTATCTTAATATAAGATTATCAACAGATTCATTTTTTGCAGTGTATGAGCTGACATCAGTGGAGGAGGTGTGATGGAGGGGCAGGAGAGCATCAGGAAAGAGAGAGCCCCTGCCTGATCAGAGTGTACTCGTCTCCTCTGCTGTCTCCAGCTCTAGTTTCCACACAACTTACTGCAGTGTAGTTTTTTTTTTCAATTTAACCCAATATTTTGACCCAATTCAACCAAAGATGTTTTAACTGGAAGCTGTGATTATAAAGCCTCTATGATTTTCTAGAGCAGAGGTTTTCAACCAGTGGTCCGCGGCCCACTTGTGGTTCGTGAGGACATTGCTGGTGGTCCCTGACAATGGATTCATGTAGTTGCAATGTGGGAATCATTATTTTTATTAAGTGGTGGTCCTGTTAATTAGTCAGAATGGTGGTCCCTGGTTCACAATCAGTTGAAAACCCCTGTTCTAGAGCATTGGCTTGCCTTTTTGTGAAGTCCTTGTGCTGTGCACAAGGAGTGTGAACCTATCCAATGGGTTCTGGATAGCAACTCATTATTACAAATCAATTTTCCAATTGTTTAGTCAGGGTTCAAATAAGATTGTATTTCTTTTACAGAATTATGCATAAGTAGGCCACTATACGTATTAACCTCTCATATAAGGGTAGTTTCACGATCAGGGTAAGCGCTTTATATTTTCCACACACATGTCTGTGTACCTCAAAATCTGTGATTATGTTTGATAACCAGGCTGTAGTGGAGGCTAAACGCAAGTAAACACAGTTTATCCACCCTTGACATTTTAGAAATAGAGTTTATCCACCTCTTATTAGAGTGTATCCACCTCTCAAAAGAGCCACTTGCAACTTCACCAATTTTAACATTCAAAAATCACACTGTATTATTCACATTCACAATATGTACACTCATCAACACTCTATGAACCATTTAATACCACTGGTATTGTTATAAACATTGTACAATAACCTCCACCATCATCAAACATGTTCTGAATGCCTTTTTTAAAAATCTGATACAGCATGGCGCAGTCCACCTCACCGAGATCACAGAATTCGTAGTTTACCCACCTCTTATTTTACCACTACATCCCTGTTGATAACTCTATGTTGTTTAATAATGACTAGACTTAGGAGAACCTTGACATTTGGGAAAAAGTGCAGAAATACCATTTGTTCATGCAAAGGACATCTTTCAGCCATTTTCATCCTCAAATTGACATTCAACCCTTCAACATATTATATTAACAAAATGTTACTGTGACCAGAAAACCAATAGCCTGGTAAACCAAACTCATTCATGAAGTGAATAGAGTCTGGACACTCACGATTACGAAACCTTTCCAACACTAGCATGGTGACAGGTGTAGACATAGCGTTAACTTTTAAATCATTGGTCCAGCCTAACCAATCACATAGATCAGAGATTCCAGTACTTTACTTCCTACTTCGCCTAAACTTTCCAAACAATAAACAGCAGGCGATATTTGCAGGCATTGCTACTACCACAGGCATAGATTTCGAAACTATAGGGTCATCCCCTGTCATCGCTGATTGGGCAGGTAATCTGCCGAAAGATGAAACATGAAACATTAGTGAACTATGGTGTTCCAGACTAGTATCTCCCTGAAAGGAGAAAGGAGACTTTGATGGAAATGGGGGGGGGGAGGGGTATTTGAAATGTGGTTCAGATTTCAAACATAAGTTCACAAATATAATCAATCATAAGTTCACAAATATAGCTTAGCTAGTTGAACTTATTTAGCAGAGGAAATACTTGAGATATGCATTGAACTGAGTAACAGCCTACCAACAAAATGTCCAACACACATTTAACATAGTAGTATACATGGAAGTATACATATCTAAGAATTTACAATGACAATTGGTCACAAAACACTATTTTATCCTTCAACAGATGTAGATTAAACAATAAAAACCATAATATTTTAAGAAGGTTTAATGTTTAGGCCTTGTGAAACAAAGCGCTTACTCTGACTGTGAAACTACCCACAAGTAATTTGTATTACACTAGGCCTAAACCAAACTCATGCATGTTTTGAAAATATGTTATTTATATGTTATAAAATTATTTGTATTTATTCAATTTAATTTATGAGTGCATGTTTCAAGGTGGCAAGGTTGCCATTATATATTTATGTGTCCAAAAATGGAAAACCTATATTGATATATATAGAAACATGTCATATTCTTCTCCACATTTAATAACTCTAACTATCATCTCCAGATGGTGAGAGTTTTTTTTTTTAATTGCGGCACGCTGGGGCTTATCCATCTCCATTAGACGCTGATTGTTGAAACATGTTAATTATGATCGTTTTCACCATGCATCGCACTGTCTCTCCACCGCGTTCATTACCCTAATCTCAGCCCACTCAACACTCAGAGAAACGGCACAGACTGTTTGCGGCGTGGGAGGGGGAAGTGGTGGTGGTGGTGCTGGTGGTGGTGGTGGTGGTGGGGGAGTAGCGAGGGGTAGGATTAAACTGTAGTTTGTTTATTGTCTTGGTCATGGTATTTTACACTGCTGGTAATCTTAATGGTTCACTACTAGACATTTTATGGGGTTTTTTTCCCCAGGCTACTCACATGAGACTATGTAAGAAAATGTATAACCTGCTGTCTGCGTGGTAAGATCGTTCATTTTGAACAGATGAGGCTTTGCCATTTATGATACCAAAGTGTTGCTTTAGGCTGATATGCTCCTCAACTCATTTGGAATGTTAGCTGCTGTAAGGATATGGTGCACCATTCAAATGCAACCACCAGAGGGGGGTTGCTGCACATTTATGAGTGAGAATGCTGTGGTCCATCTATATAAAAAGGTTAATAGTTCTGTGCATTACAACACAGTTCATGGGAAATAGTAGCTTGCATATCAGTTGTATCACAGAGGACCAACTGTGGCAGCTTTTAAATTCTCTCTCCCAGAGACATATGTAACACCATGCTAATCCTCTTTCAGTGTTATTAAACGTGCAAAATTTGCCATCGTGTTGGATTATTGCAATAGGATTCAAACATGTGGCTTTGATCTGGTGGCTTAGGCCGACTCTAAATCCTTTACCCTACTGTAGGAATAAAATTTCACTAGTGTCACAAAAGAGGAACTAATGCTGTGTTGTAAATGCTTCTCAGCTCAAATATCAGAGTTATTTTATTTGAGAGGGAAGGAGGGTAAGAAATGAAGCTATACCTTGGACTATTAGGATTTCATTGCATCAGCTGTTTTTAAGGAGTGAAATGTGAAGAAAAAGATTAAAATCCCAGTCTGACAACCTGCTCAATCTTTTATAATGCTACAATTGGTGGTGGGTACCTCGAACAAATCTTGCAGAAAGAAAATTCAGTGGAGACTGGAGACAGTGAAGGTTATAGCATGGTGCCACATCACAAGTGAGGAAAAATGGCATCAGGACACACACGCACACACACACAAGAACGCACATACCGGTACACAAAAGCGTGCACGCATTCACGCACGCACACACACACACTTCTGTACATGACAAAATATGCTTCACAGAGCTGGCAGAAAGTTTTTAAGTGAGGTGATATGTAACAAGACAACACACACACACACACACACACACACACGCACACACACACACACACACACACACACACACACACACACTCCTAGCATTCACACCCATGTCTGGCTTGATTAAAGCTTTTAAAGTCTACAAGCGTGTGGGGAGGATTCACATCCATTCCCTTAAACCATTTCACAAACAAAGTGTCCACAGAACACATGGCAAATTAGCTCTTCGCAGCATCTTGTTACACCTTTCCTCACAGGTTCAAAAGGCCCCTCTCCTCCCAACTTTATGACTTCCTTAACCCAAAAATGCCCACTGAGAACCAAAAAAGAAGAAGAAGAAGAAGAGGACTTCCCCAGAGCATACTGATAACATATTGGCAATGTCAAGAAAACTCAGGGGGCCCATAATGGTCTCACAGCTCCATTTCAAACGTGGTTAACCCTTCGGGTGATTTATCACTCCAGGGGTCAACGGGGGACAGTCTGCCCAGCACAGAGGCTCACCGCCTGGGTCTGGAATGGACTGGGGGAGGGGGAGGATGGTCATCCCAGTCCAGGATCCATGCTGGACTCTGTATTTAGAATACAGATACTGTTGTGGGATGTTAAGAGTGTGCTCTTGGTTACGGGGGATAAGGTAGCCACCCTGTATTATGGGATGTATTACCATAACTCAGCATAAGCCACTGTTCAGAAAGGATGGGCTGTGGAGCTGGAGAAGATAAGCATGTGCACCTTCTCCTCTTTCCTTTTTGCTCTCTCTCTCTCTCTCTCTCTGTCTCCCTGAAATGTGGCACATTTGTCAAAGGCTGGAGCCAGCTAAAACAGTTGCCTGAAAGGAACATTTCAAGACCCACCACCCCCCTGCCTTGAGATCCCCTCCTAAAATTGCCCTCCCCAAAAAAAAAGCAGAAGAGGAGAAAAGGGCAAAAAAGAGAGATCCCCTCCCCTCCTTTTTTTCTCCTCAGATTTGTTGCCTTTTTATCCCCGAAAGTCCGTCTCCCAGAACAAAAGCCGGAGCTTCAGATGTGAGTAAATGATAGAGAAAGCGGGGAAGCCGGCCGCATTCAGGCCTGATTTCATCACGCCCATAAATCTCGGCGAAATCAAAGCCCCCTCGGCGGCCAGCCCTCCCCTCCGCTCTTTGTGTTGCTAATACACATTAGGCCCCGGCTGGCTGCCCGCTTTGAGCATCACCGGGATGGCCCGCTCCGTCTTTTCCCTCTCCCTTCTCTATTTCCCTCTCTCTCTCTCTCTACCTCTCTCTCTCTCTAATTCTCTTACTCTCCCTCTCTCTCTCTTTGTTGCCGGAGCTGCAAATGTGGTAACCCGGAGACGCCTTTAACCTCTGAACCTGCCATGCTTTAAAGGGGTGCCACTGGCACTCTCACTCTCTCTCTCTCTCTCTCTAACAGCAATGGGGTGGAGAGCAGGCGGCAGCAGGGGTGGGGGAGACTCCCCAAGAATGTGCCGGAATCTCAGCCCTGCTGCTCCCCTCACCCCGTCTCCCTGGGACCCTGAGATGCTGATATATGGGTTTCAGATGAACAGAGAGGATGAAAGAGAGGTGGGAGAGTGAAAGGATGCGCAGAAGGAGGAGGAGGAGAGGTAGGAGGGAGTTGGGCTTTGCCCCTTGCCACTAGGTGATGTTTTTATTTCTGCCCCCTGTTAAAGCCATGCACACAAAAACACTGGCTATTGGCCACTATGAATGCATTCGAGCTCAATTATATGTATGGAGAGGAGAGTTTTTTTTTTTTTTTTTTAAAGCACTCTGAGACACTCTTCCTGCCCACTTGGTCTCCCTCTCTCTTCCGCCCCTGACCCCATCCGTCTCGAAGTTCACTCCTGCAGAAAAGAACAGGTCACACGCAGCACAAAGCCGTCCACCGCCAGCCGGTGAACACTGAATGATCATCGGGAATTTTTATAAACCCATAGAACTCGTGAAAAAGAATGACTTTGTGACCCGCAAAAAGCTGCGTTAAAAAAGCCCGCTGCACATCAGGGACGACGGTCGGGTGGGTGTGACTGCAGCTTGGCAACCGTCTTCCACTGCGTAAATTGGAAGGGAGAAGCCTCCTCTGACACATTAGTGGCTCTCCATCAACTTCTGCAGCCGCCCGCTCTATGTTTAGCCATTTATGAGATGGAGAAGATGAAGGCTGCAGAGGCTTCGCTGGTGCCAGACTTCTATCCAGAGGGGAAAAATCAATGGGCATTTTGGATTTAAAAAAAAAAAAAAAGTGTGACTTTCAGCCCATGCGTTATGCCTGTTGACTTTCACACTTTAGCTTTAGCTCACTCATGGGGCCCTTTGGTGACGCTTCTGCTGCTTGTTGCAGTCCAGAGTGACTCATTTGAGGAATTTTCCTGTCGGTTCGTGGTAAACATCCACTTTACATCCACTTGCCAGTTTCACCCTTCCCACCTCCTCGCTGTCTTCACATGTGGCCTGTGGAGAACGGCACACTGCCTGATGGGACGCAACCCCACTTTTTTGTTTTGCCTTTAATTACAGAAGTGGTGTCTCTCATTTTCCTCCGCAGCTTGGAGCTCAAATGGACCTTCCTGCCCCAGCCCACAGAAGCAGCAGAGGCTTCTCTGATCTTAAACAGGGGCTGTGACTACACTACTGGATGGCGGTGAGTGAGGGGAACAAAAAAATGTAACACGCTGCCAAAGACAAACTGAAAAAGAAACCTCCATCGCACATTAATGACTCATAAAAGAAGCCTTTTAAGAATCTGTGTGACCTTGTAATTTGTCTCATTGGATCAGAGAGTGTGTATTAATGTGAAAGCTAAATGCCTTGCAGTTGTTTGTGTGACAGAGTGAAAACGATTTAATCCTTAGTCATGGATCTTTCCCTTTCCAATCACAATGTTTGCTAATTTTACTATTAAATGTTTTTGTAAATCATAACACATCATACACAACACATCTTACTTCACTTCCATCTTCGGCCAGGCAGCTGAGCTCATTTGTCCTGGGGCTGCTGTGTGACTAGTCTAACTAGGGTTAATGGTGCTCCTCCTCTTCTGGGGACTGGCTAATGGCACCGGTCACATTTGTCAGTCTGTCACCTCTGAGAGACTGGGCGGCAGTGCACACTCACAGGCAGCATGACGGAGCTGGGTTCAGCTCAGGTAATGGGGTGAAATGTGACGGGAGCCATCCCTCATTGGTCCTAAGCAGACGACTGAAGTAGACGCTACCCCCACTGCGTCGCCAACCCCCAATCCCTTCCCCCGCCCCCGCCCTTTACCCATAGTTCCCCTGATTAAATGAAGAGGAACTACTGTAGACCAGCGAGGGGTCATGTGTTTAAATGGGTTGGTTTAACCTCACTGACCCAGTCCGAGCCTTTAGTGGCGACAGGTCTTGGCGCTGTGGCTTGGAGGTGCACTGACTGTGTGTGTGTGTGTGTGAGTGTATGTTTGTGTTTGTGTGTGGGGGTGGATCGTCCATCTGAGTGACTAAAGAGATTGGTTTGTTTGGCCTCCTCCCTCTATGTGACTGATGACCAGGAGCCTGGTGAACTGGGTGTTCAAATAGTGGACAAATGGAGAGAACATTGCACCCAGGGCAAACAGGCAGCCTCTGCAGTCCCTGACTGATGAACCCTTTAATGACAGGCTGCCTCTGATGCATCCGTCAATTGACTGACTCAGGACTCATCAGCAGCCACTAATCCCCTTTCCACAGGAGAGGACCAAATGAGGTGTGCAGGCTTGCTGCTGTTTGGGCTCGGTGGGAACACCTTAACAACGGGCACAGAGAAGCAGTTCAAGAGAGAATTGGATTTTGCTTTGGTGTTG